>NW_007068415.1:798115-826261 GCF_000164805.1 Carlito syrichta | reverse complement strand
GGCTGCTCCCTGCCACTGCAGCCTCGACCACCTGGGCTCCGGGGATCCTTCCGCCTCAGTCTTCCTAGTAGCTGGAACTACAGGCGCACACTACCATGCCCGGCTAATTTTTGACTTATTGTAGAGATGAGGTCTCACCAAGTTTCCCAGGCGGGTCTCGAACCCGCGGGCTCAGGTAATTCACTCACCTCAGCCTCCCAAAGCGCTGGGATTACAGGTTGAGCCACCGAGCCGGCTTGCCCACGTATTTCTAATAGATTACACTGCACTAGGTCATGGACCTCAGAAGTAGTGAGACTATATTGTATTGACTCTCTACCACTTTATGGACTCACAAATATGTATTGAATGAATTAATAAGTGGTAAGTAATCAGTAGAAATATAATTAGTAAGAAACGTGAAGAAATTTGCACAGGTTATATGTAACTAATGTATCACAGTGATTTTAGATCTGTCATAAAAATGTCTTCTCTTTGTATGTTTATAAAGTGAAAAAAAATCAGGAAAAAAGAAACCAGACTGAAAACCTTATGATGGTAAAGTTTTGATTCTACAAATATATGTATATGTTCTGACTCTGCTTTAATAAATCTTTTTGATTTTTCATTTGAATCTGTGTTTGGGGGGCAATTCTGAATGCGCCTGTCATAGGCAGCTGCTTCTGTTCTCTAAGGCTAGAGACATAGGAATCAGTAGGTGGTGGTGCAGATGGCAACGAGAGGGTGGGGTGACATTTCAAACTGTGGGCGGGACTAATGCATATTTGGCAGCCCAAAAGGAATTTCTGTGGGCATGACAATTTTTGCAAGACTTCTTGCTTCTTAAGCAATCTTCACCTACCCAGCCCCCATAGATGTATATGTATATAAATAAATATACACATTTATTTATACATGAGAGAGGAAGAGAGAGAGTGAATAAGACTTTAACCCTCTCCATTGGAAATCTCTTACATTGTAATTATCAAAAATAAAAAGAGTCTCTTTCAAAATTTTGCTTATGGGACCAAGCTTTTTATACTTCTAATGTAAAAAAATAAAGAAAGAAAGAAGAATAAAATCATGGACTTCTCAGCAAATTGAATGGAATTGGAGATAATCATTCTTAGCAACTTAACACAGAAACAAAGACCTGCATACCACATGTTCTCACTCATAAGTGGGACCTGAACACTAACCACATAACACAAAAGAGGGATCAGCAGTCGCAGAACACTGCCAGAGGAGGGAGGAATGGGGACACGTAACAACATAAAGCATACCTGACCCTAAAGCAGGGGATGTAAGAACCAGTTGGAGGCCCAAACTTCACCTGCACATACATTACATATGTACCTAATCTTGACTCGTACCCCACACCTTTATAATTTCCTAAAAAAGAAGTTTAAAAAAAAAAGTTTTTAAAAAATCCCAGGAATTTTTGTCAAAAGGCATCGGAAATATAGTAAAATACATTTGTTTTTCATTTAACTATTAGAAACACGTAAGTATATGCATATACCTTTAAGAGAAAAAGTGCAAATTATTCATCTGATTTTTTTAGCCCTAGTCATTGGAATTGCGTAGTCATAGAACACAAACTGCTTGAGACAAATCAGCCTCCACACCAAGCTCTGGCAGTGTGACTCAATAACATTTCCAAGAAATCAAGGAGGAATAATTAATCTCTGTATCTTCAATCCCTAACCTTTCTATAGAAACTATCCTCCAGCTTGTCAACATCTTCACTGAGTAATCTGTTCAGTAGAGACGGCATGTTTTCAATCGTCTAGCCATAATAGCCACTGTGTTATAATTTTTGCTTTTTTTTTTTTTTTATTGTGCTTGACCAAGAGAGGGCCAATTGTGTTACTGAAACTTATTGCAAACTATTACTTCCAATATTCTTAACTACTGAAGCTGTAAAAAGATTAGAAGTTTCAAAGATGAAACTATTAACTGACAATGATGAAACAATACATGTCTTTGGGGTCAGTAAAATGCTTTAGACTCTTATGTCCTGAATTTCAAGTAAATTTCATTGAAGTTTTGGCTGGCACAGAAAAAAAAAGTGAGTCTCGGGAGTAATCAAATTTTTATATATTGCTAGATGGGATGTAAAGCATGCTAGCTACTGTGGAAAATAATTTAGCATTATTTAGTAAAGTTGCAAATACTAAATTATCCAACAGTTCCTTCTTAGAACTGTATCCGAAAGAAACTCTCAAACATGTGAACCGAGAAATAGGTATAACACTGTTGGTAAGAGCATAATACTAAGGACTACACAAAACCAGTAAATGTAATTAAAAGAATTGTGACAAAAGTATATATTGGAATGCTAGAGAGTAATAAAAATGAATGACCTACAGCTAAAATTAGCATAGATCTACTTTGGAATCATAAGGTTGAGGGAGAAAACAAGACATGGAAGATTATAAATAGTACAATTCTACTTATTTACTGTTTTGAAACATGCAACATTAAACAATGCATTGATTAGGAATATAGAGATAGGAGGTAAAAATATTTATGGATAAAAAATGATAAGCAGAAAGTTCAAGATATTAGTGAATATAGGGTGAACGAGGGAAGAGGGTGATGGGACAAGGGCAGGACAAGCTGGGGTTTCCAAAGTATACTAGAAATCCTTTATTTCCTAACCTGGGTGGATATGGAAATGTTTCATTTATGACTGTATTACACCTTATAATCTATTATAAATATTATTTTGTATGCATCAAATATTAAAATAATTTAAAACATAGAGTTATACAGAAAAGGAAAGAAGGAAAAAAGGAGAAAGAAAGAAGCAACATTAAAAAATAAAGAATGGAAAATGACTAAGAAAGACAGAAAACAGTTAAGTAGTATAAGCAAAATGAAATCCCAAAGGGACAGTTGCAGAAAACAGAGAAATGTTGGTCATGACAACATATTAGCAATAACATTAAAATGATGATGAAGAGGAGGATAAAGTATTTAGCAATCATGGAGTGGTTATTATTTTCCAGACAATGTTCTCAATTTATATATTGTCATTTAGACTTCCAATAACTGCATGGAACCATAGGATAGGTTTCACTACTATTTCCATTTTTCTATACCACTAAAGTGAACCAAATACAATACCAGTAAACTTGAAAATGTTACACATTTGGCAGAGCAGTGATATTAATTCCATTCCAGACAGGCTGATTTGTTAACATCATGCTATCTAAAGTGTCCAAGAATCATGGTCACTAGATAATTGAGTGATTGATTTTTCCTAGCCTATTTGGCAAAGTCTCCACGAATCTCCTTAAATCCTTCCAAGAGTACAACTACATTGTACTTAGGAGTTTTGCACCATTTCGTGGAAATCAACCAAGCTGTTTCAGGAGCTATATGAAAGTCTATCTCAATCTCTACTTACATCTTTTAAGAAATTATACAGTTTTCTGGTTCTTCTCAAGACTAGTCATCCTTCATGAGATAATGAGCTTGGAATCTATAGCAGAGGCATTGGGTCACTTTTACTAAATGGATTTTCATGCGTTACTGCACTTCAGTTTCTTCCCAAAGAAACAATAAGTCCTATATGATGCATAAGATTTTCCATGCATCATATAATATTTCATTAAATAATAAAATTAGATAATACCATCTTCCATATTTTCTGCTCAATCTTAATTGAAAATCCAGAGGGCAGTGCCAAGTTTAGATTTTGTACACAGAAGCAATTACAAATAGTTACAAAGAAAAATCTTAAGATTCTATATATTTCTCCAAAATGTCACTACATATTGCAACTCTTATTTTATTTCTTATATCATTCTGATGACCTTATGCAGAATTGTATGTCCTTATTAATATTTTATTATTCTAGTTAATAGAAGTCATCATAAAACATAATTATATATGACTCACCAAGTTGGAAAAAATGATCAGAATAATCATCAAAGCTGAGTCACCTTCTTTTTATTACCCTGCCCTTTGATCTACAAACAGGGACAGCACTGATTTTCTTCCTTCCCTGGCCAACTTTTTGTATACCCTAAATCCCTCCTCTATTTCAGACCTTACCCAAAAGTGTGAATGAGGGTGAGAAAAAGATCTAAGAGGTTTTGCAGAGCAAAGATATAGAGGAAACACCACAGGCTTCCAACTTAGTGACCTCAGTTTATTTCCAGCTGCCATTTGGTAGCTGTGCTTTCCTAAACAAGACTCTTGATCTCTGTTTCACTCTCAACAAATTGCTTAAATTTAGCTTCAATTTTCTCACTAGCAGAGGGAATAAGACCTCTTTACAAGTTATTGTGACAATTCAATGAGATGAAATATATGAAATGTATAATAAGGTACCAGACACTAATAAATGCTTGACAATTAGTCATTTCCTTAACTTTCATGAATCCAGTAAATTTTTTTTTTTTTTTTAATTTTAAAGATGTGGGGTACAATTCAGGGTTAGGTATACAAATGTTCATTATGCAGGTACCCTTGTTGATGAGGTATGTCCCCCTCCCCTGGAAGTTTCCTAGTACTGCAAATCCCACCTCTCCTCCCCTGGCAGTTTCCTGCTACTGCCAATCCCTTTTTTTTTTTTTTTTTTTTTTGAGTTAGAGTCTCACTCTGTCACCCAGACTGGAGTGCAATGGCCGCTCCCGGCCACCGCAGCCTCTACCTGCTGGGCTCCAGTGATCCTTCCGCCTTCGCCTTCCAAGTAGCTGGAACTACAGGCGCGCGCTACCATGCCTGGCTAATTTTTGATTTGTTGTAGAGATGAGGGCTTGTCAAGTTTCCCAGTCGGGTCTCGAACCCGCGGGCTCAAGCAGTCCACTCACCTCGGCCTCCCAAAGTGCTGGGATTACAGGCTGAGCTACTGAGCCCAGCCTCTTATAATATTATGATAATTGCTCAAGGTCCACTTATGAGTGAGAACATGTGGTACTTAGTTCTTTGTTTCGTGATAGATCACTCAGTATTATAGACACTAAGTTCAGCCAAGTTGCTACAAAGTTCATAATCTGTCCTTTATGGCTGCGTAATATTCCATAGTGTATATATACCACATTTTTTAAATCCAGTCCTCCTTCAACAGGCAGAATGGTTGGTTCCGTGTTTTTGCTATTGTGAATTATGCTGCAATAAACACGTGTGTGCAGGTATCTTTTTCATAGAGTGATTTGTGTTCCTCCAGGTATATTCCCAGCAGGGGGATAGTGGGGTCATATGGAAGGTCGATTTTTAAATCCTTTAGGAATCAGCACACTATTTTCCACAGAGGTTGTACTAGTTTACACTCCCACCAATAGTGTAGAAGTGTTCCCTTTTCCCCGTATCCTCTCCAGCATCTGTTGTTTTTTGAGTTATTGATGGTGGTCACCCTGACTGAAGTTAGGTGGTATGTCTCAGTGTAGTTTTAATTTGTATTTCTTTGATTACTAGTGAGACTGAGCATTTTTCATGTATCTGTAGGCTGCTTATATGTCTTCTTTTGAGAAGTGTCTATTCATATCTTTTGCCCACTTTGTAATGGGGCTGTGTGTTTTTTTTCTTTTCAGCATGTTTGAGCTCCATGTAGATCTTAGATGTTAGGCCTTTGTCAAATATACAATTGGCAAATATTTTTCCCAGTCTGAGGACTGTCTCCCTACTCTCTTGATGGTTTCTTTGGCTTTGCAGAAGCTTGCCAGTTTGATGAGGCCTCATTTGTTTATCTTATCTCTAATGACACGGGCACTTGGGGTTTTGATCAGGAATTGGTTGCCAGTTTCAATTTCCACAAGGTTGTCTCCTGCATTTTCTAAGGTTCTTATAGTTTGAGGTTTTACGTTTAGGTCTTTGATCCATTTAGCTGATTTTTGTGTATGGTGATAGGTTGGAAGTCTTGTTTTAATCTCCTGCAAGTGGTCAGCCAGTTTCCCCAGCACCATTTGCTGAATAGGTTCTCCTCTCCCCAGTGGTTGATGGTGGAGGCTTTGTTGAAGATGAGTTGGTTGAGAAATTGAGGTTTTGCTTCCAGAATCTCTATCCTGTTCTATTGGTCTATATGCCTGTTCTTGTACCAATACCAGGATGTTTTGATTATTGTAGTTTTATAATAAAGTTTAAAATCTGGCAGTGTGATACCTCCTACTTTGTTTTTTTTGTTTTGCTTTGTTTTGTTTTTGCTGAGGATTGTTTTGGCTATTCGTGATTGTTTATGTTGCCATATGAATTTCTGTATTGTCATTTCCAGGTCTAAGAAGAATGCTGCTGGTAATTTAATGGGTATTGTGTTACATCTGTAGATTGCCTTGGGTAGGATGGACATCTTAACAATGTTGATTCTTCCAATCTATTAGCATGGAATGTGTTTCCATTTGTTTGTGTTATCTTTGATTTCTTTGAACAATGCTTTGTAGTTTTCATTGTAAAGGTCTTTGACTTCTCTGGTTAGGAAGATGCCAAGGTTTTGTGTGTGTGTGTGTGTGTGTGTGTGTGTGTGTGTGTGTTTGTGTGTGTGACTATTGTGAATGAGATTGTGCTTTTTATTTGGGTTTCTGTTTATTATTGGTGTATAGAAGTGCGACCGCCTTTGCACATTTATTTTATACCCTGAGACTTTGCCAAAGTCCTTTATCAGTGCAAGGAGGTTTTTAACAGATTCTCTTGGGTTTTTGAGGTATAGAATCATGTCATCTGCAAAGAGGAATAACTTAACTTCCTCTTTTCCTATTTGAATACCCCCGATTTCCTTCTCTTGTCTGAACATTGTAGCTAAGACTTCCAATATTATGTTGAACAGGAGGGGTAAGAGTGGGCATCCTTGTCTTGTTCCGAATTTCATGGGAAATGGTTCCCATTTCTGTCTGTTTATCAGTATGTTGGCTATGGAGTTATCTTAAATGGATCTTACTGTTTTGTCATATGTTCCATTTATGCCTAGATGTTTGACGGTTATTATCAAGAAGGAGTGCTGGATTTTATTGAAAGCTTTTTCCTCATGTAATAATATAACCATGTGGTTCTTGATTTTACATCTGTTGATGTATTTAACTATTTTTATGGTCTTGCAGATTTTCAACCAGTCCTTCCAGGTAAATTTTTTTAACCTCATTCTGACTACATGTAGCATCAACATCTCTGAAATTATATGGTTAAAAACAAAACAATGGGTAAAATATTTATTGCATATAAGCTGTATCAAATTTCCTAGGTCCTCACCTTGACAAACTTCAATTAGCCACAGATTTGATCATTGATCACTGGACCCTGTTCAGTAATTTCAGTCTTGCCAGTGTCCCAAAACCATTGGTTGGAGAAATTTTTACAAGATCTCATTCAACACTTAGAAACCTAGACCCAAATTAACCTTTCTGGTAGTTCTCTAAACTTATGCCTCTAAATGTATTTCTGTCTTGTTTTACTCTTTTTCTCCTAGTTACGGTAACAAGATTTCTGATCTCCACTCTTTTTCTTTCTCTCTCCTCCCATCCTCTTCATAATTGCAATGGTAAACTTTTAACTGTGCACATATGATCATGTTATTCCCCTATTAAATCCTTTAAAACTTTTCATTACCTGAAGATAAAATTTAAAATTCTAAACATGGTCTTCAAGATTCTGTATGACTTCATCTATTTCTTCCTTTTACGGTGTCATTTTGAATCACTCCTCTTCTTCTTCTTTTTTTTTTTTTTTAAAGAAATAGGATCTTGTTATGTCATCCAGGCTGGGGTACAGTAAATATTCACAAGTGCAATCATAGTTTACTTCAGCCTCAAACTCCTGACCATTAGCAATCTTCCTGACTCAGTCTCTTGAGTGGCTGGGAGTACAGGCACATGACATGCTGCCAAGCTTTCCTTTTATTATTATTATTATTATTATTACGATTACCAAAAGTGTAATCTAACCACAACTGGCTTTTAAAATGTTTTCCTTGACTGACAAATTCTTCCCTGCCTGTGGTTTTTATGTTTCATAGGCCTATTTTCACAATTTTCCCATTGCTTCTGTTATTTAGGAGTCATTATAATGTCTTTAATGTGGTTTTCTTTTTTATCTTCTTTTTATTTACACTGATTAGGTTTTACAATACTTGCTAAATCCTTGATCTGGCATCTTTCATCAGTTTTAGACATTCTCAACCATTCTCTCTGCTGTTGTTCCACTCTCTCAACTCCTTTCTAGACTCCAATTACGTGTACTTTAGACCTTTTCATTCTGTTCCACATGTTTGTCACACACTTGTCTATATTTTTCTTATCTTTTCAATTTGATGTTTTCTATTGATCTGTATTCCAATTCCGTTATCTCGTCAATTGCAAGTCTAATCTGCTATTAAACACGGCTATTTTTCAGCTCTAAAATTTTTATTCTACTGGGCACAGGGTATCATGTCTATAATCTCAGCACTTTGGAAGGCTGAGGTGAGAGGATTGCTTGAGCTCACGGGTTCAAGACCAGCCAGGGCAACTTGGCGAGACCTCATCTTCAAAAAATTAGCTGGGTACAGTGCACATGCCTGTAGTCACAGCTACTTGGAAGGCTGAGGTGGAAGGATAGCCTAAGCCCAGTAGATCGAGGCTGTGGTGGCCGTGAGCATGCCACTGCATTCCAGCATGGGAGACAGAGTGAGACTCCAACTCAAAAAAAAAAATTATTCAATTTTTAAAATAGTATTTAATTATCTGGCAAAATTTTCCACCTTTTTATTTCTCCATAATTTTATCTCTTTTCTTGGACACCTTAATCATAATTATTTTTTGATAATAAAAGTTCTTATCTGCTATCACCACTATTTGGATTGCTGTAAGTTCATTTTTAATTTCTTATGTTTTCTAAATGTTCATATAAGTCTGTCTTTTAGCATGTCTAGAATATATGACTAAATGCTGGGCATTAGACATTTAAAAACCATAGATAACTTAAATTATTATATACTCTCCCATCTTCCTCTGGGGAGATATATTGAGGCTGATATCCCTAATGTAATCAGTAACATCTGGGTTGAGCTTTTGATAATATTTTTGTCTACTATTGACTTTCTCTTTTTCCTAGGGCATACACTCTAGGGTTTTTAAATGTATGTCTTGCCCCTTTTTGTGAAAGGTCTGGTACTCTAATCCTTGTTCTCTCAGCACAATGAAACTATTGAAAACTCTACTATGTTTTTCAGAAACTTTCTTCTTAGCCTATAAACTGGTCATGTGTCAGGCATATGTTTCTCACAGCTTTTCTCCTTGTCAGGATCTTTGTCCTATAGGTTTCTCTCTCTCTCTCTTTTATTTCGGCCTTGCAAGGCCACTAACATCTCTCCTGAGTTCTCTGTCCTCCACTAGTGACTGTCTGCCCAGGCAAAGACCACATTTTTAGGCCTTTGCGGAGAAACACACACCCACCTCTTTACCATTCCCTTTTCTCCAGACTTCTGCCCCCCTTCGCTCTTCTTGGTTTAGCAGATCTTTGATGCCTTTAAACATTTTATGTGACTTTTCTAGTCTCAAAAGAAACTCTGGCCTGATGCAAGCTATCTCAGTCTATCATAACAGAAAATTTGCTTCAGCTTCAGTGATTTTTCTTTTATTGGTATGCCTCTTACCTCACTCTTGACCTGGCTTCTTCTGTATGCCTTCCTCCCAGAAACTATTTACTAATTCTTCAATCAATATTAAGACTTGCTGTCTAATTTTTTCCCAGTACCTTATACTTTCCATCCATAGTACACAAGTTCTGTTATTGTGTTATTTGTCTAATGCTTCCCTGACCAAATTTTAAGATCCAAGAGAATAGAGACCATTGTACTTTGTGAGTGTGAGCATGTATGTGTATGTTCTTTCCCAGGGTCTATTATAGACTTTGGCAGATGGTAGGTTTTGTGATCCTGACTTTTATGTTGGACATCTACACAATAACTCAGTTCCCTAACTAATCAACACTTTTGTGCTTTATACTCTACCTCCCAGGACGTGGCATCAAACATCTAAAGCAGTAGTTTTCTATTCTTCCTGAAGACATAGTTTTAGTAAGCAAAGCATTTATAAATTAGAAAAATTTAAAAATACTCTGCTCCATTTATGAGGCCAGGCATGGTGACTCACACCTGTAACTCCAGCACTTTGAGGCTGAGGCGAGAGGATCTCTTGAGGCCAGGAGTTCAAGACCAGCCTGGTCAACATAGCAAGACCTTGTCTATACAAAAAATAAAAAAAATTAGCCAGGCATGTTTGTGCCTATAGTCCCAGCTACTCAGGAGACTGAGGCAGAAGGATTGCCTGAGCCCAGAGTTTGAGGCTGCGATGAGCCATGATCATGCCACTGCACTCCAATCTGAGTGACAGAGTAAGACCCCTACTCAAAATGTATATATATATTCTGCTCCATGTGTAATAAATACTCTGTTTCATGTTGGATAAAAAAACTAATACATGTAGCAAAGACAGTTAACTGCCCAATATGTGTAGGTTTTTTCCCATAGTATAGAATTGACTTTGGTGAGCCCATACAGCAAATCACCCCATTGAAATGCAAACAGAACTTCTGTGAGTTGCTCTTACACAAAGTTATTTAAAGATCACTCTGAGGTTTAGGGAGCTGGAACCCCAAGACTGATGGAACCAGTTTTCCTGATAACATCTGGGTGAATCCCTACATTTCCTGTCACAAGAGAAAGGAGGAAATACCCATTTTGTTGAGCTACTGAAACACAAGGTTTATTTGTCACAACAGCAAACATTCTCAAACTAATACAAAGATGAATTCTTTGAACTGAGTGCTACCAGAACAAAAACCTCATGTTCATGATATTGGTTCAAAGGTCAGGAGGCAGTCTGCAAAGAAATGGATATAACAGACTAGAAAGATAGAAACACATGTTACACAGTGTCAAACCATTTGGTCAAATTGTTACCAGCAGAACTTTATAAGCAAACTACATGGCTATCAAACTTACCACTCTGTCTAAAACAAGAGATTTAAAAAAATCCATAATGAAGATACTGTGTTATGGTTCTTTCTTGTTTGATTCAGTGAAGTGTTACAAGAGAATTGCCTCATGTAAGAATGAATGAAAAGTTCAGCCCTATGGTAGATATTATTTTAAGAGGGCTACACTCCCAAATAAGTTTATAATTTCAGATGTCCCTAAGGCAGCTAATAATAAGAGAATGGAAAGAGAGAGAACAGTAAGAAAGAAAAAAACAAAACAAAACAAAACAGAGTCAACTGGAGTATTATGTCTTGGACAGAACTTTGAGTGTGATTATTGTAACTTAGTACTAACAAAAGTAATTTGATCAGAAGCCTCTAAATTTCAAGAGAATTCTACTGTTAAAAACAAAACATTCTGGCTTTATAATAAAAACCTGCTGGCTGGGTGTGGTGGCTCATGCCTATAATCCCAGCACTTTGGGAGGCCTAGTTGAGAGGATTGCCTGAGCCCACAGGTTTGAGATCAGCCTGGGCAACCTGGTGAGACCTCATTTCTACAATAAATCAAAAAATTAGCTGGGCGTGGTAGCACATGCCTGTGGCTCCAGCTACTTGGAAACCTGAGGGGGAAGGATCACTTGAGCCCAGCAGGTAGAGTCTGTAATGGCCGTGAGCATGCCACTGTACTCTGGCCTGCGTGCCAGAGTGAAACTCTGACTTAAAAAAATAAAAAAATAAATGAATAAATAAAAGCCTGAAAAAATATATTTGTTTATATTATATATGTTTCTATATATTTATATATATATAATATTCAAAATTTATGTAGCTCCCAAGGAAGGCACATGAGTTTCCTATTGATGTTGCTGCTACAAGTCACCAAAAATACAGTGACTTACAATGACACAAATTTATTATTTTTTAGTTCAATAGGTCAGAAATCCAAAATAGGTCTCACTGAGCTAAAAACAAAATTCCAGCAGGGATGCACACTTCCTGGAGCCTCTAGGAGAAAATCTGTTTGCCTTTCACAACCTCTAGAGAACACTGCATTCCTTAGCTCGTGGGTGGCCTTTTAAAGTCAGCAATGGTGGGCTGAGTCCTTTTCATACTCCGTTATACTGACACTGACTGTTCTGCCTCTTTTTTTCAGATTCTTTTGATTATATTGGGCCTGCCCAGATAATGCAGAATCACATCCCCATCTCAAGGTCAGATTGAAATCTTAATTCCCCCTTGCTATATAATATGACAGATTCACAGGTTCCAAGGATTAGGATGTGAACCTTCATGGGGGGCTTATTTTTCTCCACTGTACACTGAGAAGCAGCCATGGAGAATAATGGACAAAGATAAATCTCCCATAATTGAAACATGCAACCATGAAAAAATAATAGACAAGAAAATCCGTCTCAGAGAGAGAAATCAGGGTTTTGTAGAACGTCTTCAATAATAGCAATCTTCACTATGCTCAACAAGATTTTGTCATTGCTAAGGAACAGTAACTGCTGTATTTTTACATCATAGCCCCTTTTACAAATGGAAATTGTTGTAGCAATCCTTTCACTGCCCAGCCTTTATAATGTAGACTAGTGGTGAAGGGAGGGGTAGGAAACTTCTTACCCCTTTGAATCATGAGGAGCCATATTTAGGTGAGGGAGAGAACTGTGCATTACGTAGAGATCTCTGATATGGAGCTGGATAGGGATGGGGCTGAAACTTAGTTTAGAAGTGAGAGCGGCCAGGCATGGTGGCACTCTGGGAGGCCAACACGAAAGAATTACTTGAGCCTAGAAGTTTGAGACTGGCCAGGGCAATACAGCAAGACCTTGTCTATAAAAAATTTTAAAAAGTGTATTTTTTAAAAAAAGGACAAAATGAAGAGTGTCCTCTGTGTGGGAAGAAAGAAGCACAGATGTGTGATGGTCAGAGGATTGCCTGTGTAGGAGACAGCTAACCTGCTACCAAAATTTATGTCCCAGCTTCTGTAATATTTATGGGAAGTTACTGGTTTGGCAGGGACCTCATTTGTCAACCTATATTTGCATCTACATGGGGCTATGGGACTAATTTACCCCAAGGGAATGGAAGTAGAAGTGATTCAAACCATTAAGTTGATATTTCTTATCTGGTCTCCCTTTCTCCTTTTCTCCCTAGGCAAAGTACTCCAAGACACTAGGGACCCGAGGAACCACAAGAAGGAAAGAATCTGGGTCCTTGAATTACCACTAGGAGAAATCTGCCTGGTAAAAATGCAAGCCTGCTCTGGAGTATTAAGTAAGAAAAACTTAATTTTCTTCTATGTTGAACCATTGATTCTTAAGGGTTTATTTGCCACAGAAATCAGTGCTAACCTAATAAACAATTACCTACATAATGAGAAAAAAATCTCTATCACCCAGCTAATTTTTTTATTTCATTGTAGAGACGAGGTCTCACCAAGTTACCCAGGCTGGTCTCAAATCCCTGGGCTCAGGCAATCCTCTTGCCTCTGCTTCCCAAAGTCCTGGGACTACAGGTGTGAGCCATCACACCTGGTTTTATAAAATTTTTAAAAACCTTTAGAGTGGGTTCAACTTCCCCCAGTAAGATACCAAAATTTATGAAAACCATAGCATGAGTGCATAGTTAGTTCTGAGACTATTTTAATCAGTGCTAAAATTTGTATCTAGTTACAGAAATGTCTATTTTGTTGAATATTTCTTTAAAGATAAGAACTAAATAAAAGATATTATTTGATGTAATTTAGCATGATCCTCAATTTTTAAGAGTCTTTGTTACATTAAGGTATACGTAAATATAATCCTGTCATATTACCTCCAAGGCTGGAATTATTTTTGTATTAATGAGAAAATTGTCACTGTTTTTTATTTTTTTTGGTAGAGACAAGGGTTTGTTGCCCCAAAATTTTTGAATAAATTACTATTCACAACAGTATTTTTTTAAATATAAAAGTGATATAATTAGAACCAAATTCTATGGTTGATAACACTTGGAAATATTGAGCATATCATGACAAGAATTAACCCATTTAGCTTTATAAATGATTACTAATGTAGTTATATCATATAAAAGTGATATAATTAGAACCAAATTCTATGGTTGATAACACTTGGAAATATTGAGCATATCATGACAAGAATTAACCCATTTAGCTTTATAAATGATTACTAATGTAGTTATATCATTTCAGAGGTTTAATTTCCTTAACAATATCAAGGTAGTTTAATTATGTTGCTTATACTTTAATAATTGGCTTGCCAGTTCACACAATCTGGTTCTGAATGTGCCAATGAATTATCCAATGTTTATAATCACAATGCAGTGTTTCTTTCAATTTCCTTTTTCTTTAAATTATAGAGATGGAATCTTGCTATGTTGCCCAGGCTGGTCATAAACTCCTGGCCTCAAGCAATCCTCCCATCTCTGCTTCCCCAAAGGCTGGCATTATAAGTATAAGCCACCACGTTCAGACTGCAGTGTTTCTTATAAAATATTGTGTGTATATATATGGTTTTGGAAATGTTTTTCATAATTCATTATGTTAACAAAATTCCAAATGAAAATCATACATGTTATAAGACCCAATCCATGTATTTAACAGTGTCAGTCTCTGCACTGGTGTTTCTGTTTATTCATATTAGTTGACAAAATAGAAATTAAGAACTCAAGCATTTGTCTCCAGATGATACAGATTTCCTTGGAAAACTCAGGAAGTTGAAAGAAGAGGAAGGCTGAACTACAATTCTGTACTTTCTCTATTGAATCATTTTTCTTTCCATAACCACATTTTCTTTAAAGTAGCCAGATAACTTTTCTGCCCAAGGCATTAAGACCATTTCCAAAATAGTTTTGTTTATATTTAGTTTTTGTTCTTTGAAAGGATTCTGTGACTGATATGAAGCTAAGTCTTAGTAGAAATAGTGAAAATAAATAAAATTGTCATTTAATGTCACATAAAGTAGACTTGAGAAACATCTAAGACTATGTGTAAAGTATTTTTTTTTTTTTTTGAGTTGGAGTCTCACTCTGTCGCCCAGACTGGAGAGCAGTGGCCGCTCCCGGCCACCGCAGCCTCGACCTGCTGGGCTCCGGCGATCCTTCCACCTCAGCCTTCCAAGTAGCTGGAACTACAGGCGAGCATGTGCTACCACATCTGGCTAATTTTTTGATTTATTGTAGAGATGAGGTCTCACCAAGTTGCCCAGGCGGGCCTCGAACCTGCAGGCTCAGGCAATCCACTCACCTCAGCCTCCCAAGATGAGGGATTACAGGCTGAGCCACTGAGCCTGGCAACTATTCTTACTAATAACATTTTCTTGTTGATTATTGCTCATGCTAATTGATTCATGGTAAGTTAAATAAAATATCCTAGATCATTCAATTTAAAATATTTACATTGAATCAAATCTATATTGATTTTCATACCAAAGCCAGAATAACTTTTGGGTTAATAGAGTCTGGAAATCTCCTTTCAAGGTGACAGCTAATTTATCTAATAACCTGATACTTGAAAATAGCAAATGGATATTTATGTGCTTGTGGGAGAGGTGCTTCTGCCCAGAGGGTGTGTACATTTGAATGTACTTCTTAACAAATCTAGTATAATAAGTTTGGTTGTAGAGTTTTAAATCAAGTAGTAGAGGAAGATGGCCTTGAGGAGTACATGTTTTGGGAAGAATGAGATCTTTAACGTATCCCCAGGTGGACTTCCAACTTGGTCTCACATATTGCTGGAGCTATTTTCAGCACATGCTAGTATCAGTGGTCTTTATACATGAAATGGAACAGCTCATCTGACTGGAAATTTAGTTCAAAAATTGGTGTTAACAGTAACACCTGATAATAAAGCTCACCTCACTGAATCACCATTCTCATCATGTACGAAGATGATCCCCAGTGTCAAGAGCTTTGCCCTAAGTTCGTTTATTGGCTTACAAATTTGAATAATGTATCATTTCCTTTTATATCTTTTTCTCCGTTTTCCTAGCCCACTTCACATCATATCCCATTCATAAATACTCACTTAATTAATGACATACATATATACAAGTGGTTCTTAGTATATTCCCCTGATCAACAGAATCAGTATCACTTGCAAAACAGTTAGATGTAAATTATTGGGCCTCACACTCAGACCTACTGAATTAAAAACTCAGGATTTTGGCACTTGTGATCTGTGATTTAAGAAGTCTTCTGGCCGGGCATGGTGGCTGAAGCCTATGATCCCAGCACTTTGGGAGGCTGAGGTAAGAGGATTGCCTGAGCCCATGAGTTCAAAACCAGATTGGGCAATTTGGCGAGACCTTATCTCTACAATAAATCAGAAAAGTAGCAGACATGGGTTTGCATGCCTGCAGTTCCAGCTACTGGGAAGGCTGAGGTGGAAAGATCACCTGAGCCCAGCAGGTTGAGGCTGCAGTGGCTGTGCTGCACTCCAGCCTGGACAACAGAGTGAGACTCCTACTCAAAAAAAAAAAAAAAAAAAAAAGAAGAAGAAGAAGAAGAAGAAGTCTCTCAGGTATTTATGATGATGTTGAAACTGGAGAACCACTAACATGTATGAATGACACTGTAGTTTCAAAGTTACAACCATAGACTTTTCCTGTCATTTTCTACCAGTGTTACTTAGTACAACCTCTATTTCACTTTCCTGGTGCTGAATATGTCCTTTGACACTGCTTAGAAGAGGACAAATTCCCATGTCTACAAACCTCCCCCTGCCCCAGGAATCAATCTTGGCTCGTAGAAGAATAATTAGAATATATTTCACTTACACTGGATTTACTTTAAAGAGTCAAATTAATAAATTTTTATTAATTTTTCTTGTGTATGCACCTTTCTTTCTTTCATAATATATTTCTTGTGTGCCAATTATGGCCCAGGTACTTGATTAAAGGAAACACTGTCTACACGATGTGCAGTCAAGCAGTTGTACCAAACAATTAAAGTGTATGATTCAATGGTTTTTAGTATATTTACAGAGCTATATAACTATCACAAAAAACAATTTTAGAACATATTATCACCCCAAAAAGAAACTCCATTCCTATTAGCAGTCAGTCCCCTTTCTCCCCAACATCCCACCTCAGTCATGCAAAGTGTTCATGCTAATTTATTCATGGTAAGTAAAATCTATAGATTTGCCTAGCTGGGACATTTCATATAATGGGAATTATACTATATGTGGGCTTTCATGAGTGGCTTCTTTCACACATGTTTTTACGGTTCATTCATATTGTGGCATGTATCAGTAAATCATTTTTATTGCCAAATAAAATTCCATTAAATGGATATACCATATTTCATTGATCCATTCATCAGTTGATGGACATTGGGCTTGTTCCTACTAGTGAATATTGCTGCTATGAACATTTCATGTAGATGTCTTAATGGGAACTCATGTTTTCATCTCTCTTGGGTAAATATCTAGGAGTGGAATTGTTGGGTCATATGATAACTCTATGTTTAACATATTCCAAAGCAGCTACTCTATTTTTGCATTCTCATCAGCAATGTAATTTATAAGTGTTCTTGATCTAGAATTCTGGACACAAGTTTCAAGTTTTACATTTTTAAAAATATAACAAAGGGCATTACACATCCTAAAACTGAAAAATAAGTTGATGTCTCATATAAATGTTTATATATAATATACAAACACTCACATTTAACCCAACTTCTGGGTAGCAAGTAAAAATATACATAAATTTATGAGCACATGATTCCTATCAGAATATTTGATTCTTAGTAAGTTACTAACAAATGATTTTAAAATTAATACAAAATGAATGGATGACTGACTGAAATACACGTATAAATGAATGAATAAAATCATACAACTAAGTTTCTAGTTTGCACATCACAAAATGGTGAGTTCTTTAGGTTTTCACTATGCATTTACATATATTTGCTACGTGCGTGAAAAAGGTAATTCGGCTTTTTTTCTTAATGAAATACAATAAAGCACTCTTAACACTATTAATGAAAATAAAAGACCATCGGCCCACATCAATCAAGTGATATTTCCAAAGTTATTAATTTAAATATTATTTGAAGTCCATTAGACTCTATGACAAGAAATGATGGTTCTAGAACCAGCAATTAAAACTAAGTAGAAATCCGAATGGATGCTCAGGTTTCTAGTTAAAACCCATATGTTCTTTCTATGAGAAAATTCACTGTATTTCAAAACACTGTTATAAAAATAATCGTTTGGGCCAGGCTCAGTGGCTAGGCCTATAACCCCAGCACTTTGGGAGGCCAAGGCAAGTAGGTTGCCTGAGCCTGCCAGTTCGAGACCAGCCCAGGCAACATGGCGAGACCTCGTATCTACAATAAATCAAAAATTAGCCAGGTGTGGTAGTGTGCACCTACAGTTCCATATTTCTGTTTCTAATGATTTCAGGAGTTTCTAACGATTTCAAGAGTTACGCTGGGGTGGCCGTGAGTGTGACACTGCACTGCAGCCTGGGCAACAGAGTGAGACTCTAACTCAAAAATAATAATAATCACCATTTGAAACATGTTATAAGTTGGTGATTACTATTATTATTGTAGTTTTTAGGAAATACCTTTATTTACGTTAAAAAAACTCTCCTAGGAGAATGCACTTAAATCAGGTAGCTGTCTTTTCATTGAGAAATAAAATGATACTCTCTTCACATATCTGTACATTTGAGGATTTAATAGAAGATATCACAACGAAATGCATTTAGTTGTAGACTTTATTGATCTGATTTTTCTGGTATTGTCATATTCACTTTTTAAAAGCTTCTTATTTACTTGATCAAGGTGAGACTGTTTTAGTTCTAGAAAATGTTTCTCTTTTTCTGATCTACATTGAAAGGGGAAAATAATCAGTAGTATGAAGGTGTCCTACTGAGGTATTGCTGTTTATAGAAGAACAGTACAAGAAGCAATAAATAGCTCTAGCCAGTGATTAAATGTAGACGCAGAGTTGATGTATCTGATGAATGCAAATATCGTTTATAACCTCACATACTTCAATATCATAAATACTGTTCTCGTCCTACAAGTAAAAAGATGACAACATAAAATAAACTCCATACAGATACATAAATGATACAAATAAAGAAATAAATATATGTGCCAATCTGAATTATAATTTTATTTTTTCTTATGAATCTATCACACGAAATCCAAATGATTATAATTTTGTTCCTGTAAATTTAAATACAAGCTTTTTATAGTGAATAAGTGCTTAAGATGGACTATTAGGAAGCAAGAGACTAAGGTTTTATATACAGAAAAACCCTGGTCATTAGGACTCAGGTTGACTTAAGTGTCAAAGTCATTAAAATTTGTATAACATGAATGCTAAGTTGAATTGCTGTTCAGCACATGTCTATATAATCAATATATTTAGGGCTCATCAATTACCTTCCCAATTTAGATGTGTAATGGTTGATCTTTTAAAATAATAGTGAAAAATCTTTCTACAATACTATACTAAAGTCGCTAGAATATATACTTTAAATGGGTGAATTGTGTGGCATGCATATTGCATATCAATAAAGTTGTCAAAATTGGAAAAAAAACTATCACAGTATTATTCCCTTTTTTAAAAAATTGAAAACTGAGGCTCAGGAAGGCTCAGTAACTCAGTGTACATCTCTGAACTACTAAATATTCTGAGCAAAAGGAAGACCATATGGCATAGTGATTAAGAGTCAGGGCACCTGAGGAAGAGTGCCTAGATTCGAGTTTTAACTCTGCTTTTTTATAAATACCGGAGGTAACTTTTGTAGTTAGACGTGTTTTTCTGTTTCTAACACACCACTGCAATGTCAGCATACTTATCCATAGTTAGGGAGGAGTTTCTAATGATTTCAAGAGTCAACAGAAAATCTGGGATCAAGAATTTGAGTAATCGATGCAGGCCTAATATGTGAATAATTCAAGTTTTCTTGTTAATAACAAACTAATATAAGACATGGGAAGGAACCTGAGACAGGTGACACTTAATCTAGGGTCCTGAACATTTTCTAAACGTGAGCAATTTCTCAGGTGAGAACACAATCATTGAAGCAGCTAAGTCACTGTTGCCCTTTCTTCCTAATACCATTTACACCTTCCAATTGTTGTTCACAAATTTTTCTGACAAAATGTAAAGGGAGAAATGAGGGCTCTGAAATTTGAAAATAAAAAGAATGTAGTTTCATCAAAGTTCATGAGTGACTTGCTATAAAAATTTGTTATATACAAGTAAATATTTTCTATGGAATAGATGATGAACTTTTCCCTAGTTCGTTGACATATTCTAATGTCAAATGATCAGATTTGCTGCTTTTAGGTACATTAAATGCATAAGGAATTTGCAAATTTACATTACAGTATTTGTATCTGATATAATGCCTTAAATATCACTTACTTTTTGATTTAAAAAAGTGGTTAAATAGTAACATTAAGCAACCTGTTCTACTTTTAAATTAGAAAAAGTATCTGCCTGGGTGCAGTGGCTCATGTCTATAACCCCAACACTTTGGGAGGTCACGGTGAGAGGACTGCCTGAGTTCATGGGTCCGAGACCAGAATGGGAACTTGGTGAGACCTTGTCTCTACAATAAATCAAAAAATTAGCCCGGTGTGATGGTGCGTGCCTGTAATTCCAGCTACTTGGAAATCTGAGGCAGAAGGATCACCTGAGCCCAGCAGGTTGAGGCTGCAGTGGCCGTGAGCATTCCACTGCACTCCAACCTGAGTGACAGAGTGAGACTCCTACTCAAAAGAAAAGAAAAGAAACAATCTTGAACAATTACTTAAATTTTCTACAAAACCAAGGGATATTGAAGATTATGCATATTTGTCTAACAATACAAATATTAGTTGATTGAATATTGAAGTAAATTGAATTGTCCCACTATTTTGTCTCATTTATGCTACTAGTTTCTTTTGGCCTTTATGTTTCTTGCAGTTTCTGCTTTACCTCTTTCCTCTTTGCATTGTAATTACCTGTGTTATATCAACAAATTCATCCTTTTCTTCACATTGTTTCTCCTTCATGTTTCCATTTTCTCTACTCTGGAAAATTTCTCTTTGCTTTCCCTACTTTTTCTACTTCCTTTTCTCTTTATTACTTAAAAAATCCCTCTTTTAGTAATGTATTAAAGACGATCAACTATTGCCTGTTGGAGAAGAAACAGATCAAAAGAAAGGGTGGAGAAGGGGCAGAGTGGACTGGTCAAATTAACTTGGGGAAGAGCAGGAAAAAAACAACAGAACTGGCTTCTGTTCCTGAACACTAAAGGGCCATGGGCATTTGTTAATGCTTCAGTTGAAATGTGGACACAGTGTTGTAGCTAGGTTTATGGTGATAGTTCATCTTTGATAAGTATGGTGTTGTTCAAAGGGAAAAGTTTTATATATTTTGAGAAATAAAAATAAAGTGCAAAGGAAATGTATATGCAATTGAATACACAGGAAATTAAAAGAACTCTAATAATCATTTGAAAAGCATCAAGTCTTGCATATAAGGAATTTTCAGATACTAACAGAGAAAGACAAAGAAGTGACTGGATATATATGGTTCTCCCAACCAAAATCACACTTGCTCTTGTTACAAATAATGACCATGAATCATATGTGAAATGATACAATTAAACAGAGTTATGATCATTATTGACACCTAGGTTATTAAATGTTACTGAAATATAATAAACAAAATTCTTCATTTTAGAGTCATTCTTTTGATATTTTACTTCATTTTATTTTTGAGACAGGGTTTCACTCTGCCACCCAGGCTGGAGTGCAGAAGCACCATCATTGCTCACTGCAGCCTTGGACTCCTGGGCTCAGGCGGTCCTCCCTCCTCAGCTTCCTGAGTAGCTAGGACTATAGGTGTGTGCCACCACGTCCAGTCCAGCTCATTTGACATTTTAAAGTTATGCATTTGGCTGTTTAGTTTAAACTAACTAGAAATTAATCTGCCAGTATCCTGATAGTATAAAATACGTCCACAATAATGAATGATGTCTTGGCAAACAATAGATTGATCTCTGTGCAACAGAAAGACTTGTAGCAACATCTAGGTAATAAAAACCCTCAGCTTGAAACTCAAGACTCAGTTTATTGTTTTACTTTGGATTGCCTTCATCCAGGTTTGCAACTTTATTAAATCAACTCTTTTTTTTCTATCTATGGGCATTCTGAGAGAATCATATTATTAAAGAAGTACAGAATGGGTCACCGTAGAGTCAAATTTAAAGAATTGTGAATAAGAAAAAAAAAATCGATATCAATTCCAGCTGTAGACAACACAAGCCATTTCTAGAACATAATTGTTTACATCTTTGTCCTTAAAGGTATAAAATGTTTAAATACTATTAAGCAGATTATAAATTAGCTGGGTGTAGTGGCACACTTCTATAGTCCCAGCTACTCAAGATGCTGAGGTAGAAGGATCACCTGAGTCCAAGGGGTCAAGGCTGTGGTGAGCCATGATCATGCCACTGCAATCTAGTGTGGGTGTCAATGGGAGACCCTGACTCAAAAAAAAAAAAGATTATATAAACACAAGAGAGCATTAGATAACATACAACATATCCTTTAGGTGACTGATTAGGCATCACAGTATTTTTTTCCCCCAAATTATCAGGAACCCTTAGGAATCACACTCCATTACCTTACACATCTTAAAGAAAATATTATTACTGGAAAATATTTGCTCTATATTGATTTTCAAATGTTTCCAGATACCAAACTTAAAGTTTTACATCTCCCTTCTGTGATAGATGACAATAACATGATCTCTATTTTACTCATCTGTCAATGGAATATAGGCTTTTAACTGCAAGTTCACTGCTATGTCCAGATAGTCATGTATTCTTTGTAGTAACGGTAGGCATTTAAATCATATAAATCTGAACTATGTGGCTACAAAAATAAAATGACTCTTTTCTTGTTTATTTTCCCATGCTTATTGTAGCGGGAGAAACTCCCTAGCAACACTATTTTGTGGTACTCCTATGGTCACCCATCTAATAGACTAGCTTAATATTAACTGTAGCCTACTACAATGAATTATACTATTCAGGAGGTGAATTTTACCCATAACATATCCAAATTCTTATAGAAATAGGCTAGGTCATAACGGTATTTTGCTAGGTCATAATGGTGTTTTGCTGTGTTTAAATAATATTAAAAAAACCTAGTTACAGAAGGATAATATTAATAGATGACCTCTCCCCTCCCCTCTTAGGGAAGGTTACAACCGTAAAATTCAAAACATTAGAAAGAGTGCCAGCAGTTTTTAAGTTTTGCCCTTCCAGCTTTTTTTTTTGGTCTACCTTTTATTAACCACTTCCCATTGCATTTCATTGCTAGTGAATGTTTGGATAAATAATGGAATTCTCTACTTTCTTCTGTGTATGTAGGCCTATGTGAGTGGATTCCACATACTTTTCTGCTGTAACTGACGGTTAAAAAAATCCAGCTCTATTTATGAAGTGAAGAAGGATCTTACTATGAAATAGGATTTTAGAGTTCAATTAAAAAAAAAAAAGGAAGTCATGTTGTAGATCTTGAATTTTTCTGAAATGTAATTTTTTAATGTGGGAGGAGAGAAAACAAAAATAAAACAAGAAAAAGAAACTGAATAAAAAATTCCACGATTAGCAGAGATTCAAAATAGAATAACCCAGAAGCTACTCTTGGTTCAAAATATGATGGGATTTTAAAATATAACAGCTAATTTTCCTAAATAATTAAATTAGTGTTAAGTTTGCCAATATGGGACTCTGATGGAAAAATAATGAACTTTCAATAAATACTTGCTTAATGTTACTTTGTGTCTACTTAGAAAAGGTATTTATTTCCTCAAAAATTTAATACTTTGTGCTCAGACACATCTCGCAGATCACCTACCAGCGACCTGGCCACACTTTTTAATGAAATTGTGAAAATTGAATCACTTCATATTAAATAGCATAGCGCTGGAAAAATTATTTCATTGTAATGATATTTGGCTTATCACAGAATTCTGGACATTGAGGTATTTATTTATGACAAAATATCAAAATTTTATATCTTATATTTTTCTAATGTGTGGTAACGTGAGACAGTCACTGACATGTATTACAGGTTCATTGATATGTGCTGTGCAATATAGTAATTTTTTTGATGTCTTCAACCTAATATTTTTCTATTTGAGCAGACAATGCCGTTTCATCTTCTTCTTCCCACATTTTGAAGATGTGGAAGGACACACTCGTGATTCTTGAAAACCACTTCTCAACTGATTGATCATATTTCAGCATATATTACATCTCTTCATTTGCTTTTTCATGCCATTTGAATGGAAAACTTCAAGAAAACACACATTTTGGAAAAATCTGTTTGGGTACAAGTTTGTCCTATATAATCACCAGCAATCGCTTTATGACACCAAGTAGCCAGCTAGATTTATAATGTCCCCTTGGAGGAGACATGGAGTCAAAGGGTTAATGCTGGCTGGGTTGGGTGGCTCTCCTATAATCTCAGCATTTTGGGAGGTTGAGATGGGAGGAGGATGGCTTGACCTTAGAAGTTTGAGACCAGTCCGGGCAATATCATGAGACTTCGTCTTTAAAGAAAAAAAAAAATTAGCTGGGCATGGTGGTGTGTGCCTGTAGCCTCAGCTACTTGGAAGGCTGAGGCAGGAGGATCACTTGAGCTCAGGAGGTCAAGACTGTGGTAAGCTGTAATTGCACCATTGCACTCCAGCCTGGGTGACAGAGTGAGACCTCAACTAAAAAAAAAAAAAAGAAAAATGTCAATAGCTGTATTAATGGGCCAAGAAAAAATTTCTTGTAAATAATGGTCTTTTTTGTAGGAATTTTTTGGCCATGTTTCTGAGTTTAGAATAGTTTCTTTTCTATGTTTATTATTTATTTATCTTTATATTTATTTATTTATTTTTGAGTTGGAGTCTCACTCTGTTGCCCATGCTGGAGCACAGCTGCACATTAATGGCCACTGCAGCGTTGACCTGCTGGACTCAGGGAATCCTTCCATATCAATCTTCCAAGTAGCTAGAACTACAGGTATGCATCCTCATGCCCAACTACTTTTTTGATTTACTGTAGAGATGTGGTCTCCCCAAGTTGCCTAGGCTGGTCTCGAACCTGTGGGCTCAGGCAATCCTCTCACCTCAGCTTCCCAAAGTGCTGGATTACAGGCGTGAGCCACTGCGCCCGGCCCTATTTTTATTTTTTAAAAAATTCTTATGAAGGCCTCTAGTGCTACTTTACTTTAAAAATACAGAATATAAACTCTGACTTAAAAATCACTACACACTGTTTAACGATTCTCCTGGGCACTGATACTTCTGAACTGCTTTCTTTCTTATTCCCATCACCCGAAAGTATTCCTTAAGGAGATAAGATAGTTGAAGCTTTCAGTCCATTTGTCTTTAATTTCAGCTTTCTCTGGCACACAGCTTTGTACACATATCATCCCAAGTCATAAGTTTTTGTAATTATGACTCATACAGTATGTTTATCTCAGAGACAAGTCATATACTCCCTATGTGCATATAAGCCAATAAGACCCTTCATCAAGGTTTTTAACCTTAGTTTCCTTAATATATATCAAAAATAAAAAAGAAAATTAATTATATTTTACATTTTGGGAGCCAAGAGTAAATATTTGCCTTCTCATTGTTTGTATATGTCTGTATATGAGAGCAAAGAAGACTGAGAAAGATTAAAATAATTTCAGTTAGGTTACTTTGTCTTATTGTTTCAGCCCAAAATGTTGAAAGAGTTAGATTTAATTTGCTGCGGAAAAAAGCACAGAAAAATAGGTTCATACATACATGCACTCATATAAAAAATAAAATAAAAATAGAACTTAGTGCTATCACTATTCTTAGAAAACAAAAAGAGAGTAAGAATAAACATTTCATGGCTGTCAGGTTCTTATTGTTCTTATTTTTCAACTAATAAAAATGAAATGTATATTAAAAAGCTAAATATTTATATGAATGAACAATTGAGTTAGTCAAAAGTTGCCAGTCACGAATTAACTGTAAGTAAAAGTCACTGTTTGCATGAATTAAATCCTGTTTAAGCTTTCTTCTAGAAATGATTAAAAAACAAAAATCTCCCTCAACAGTTTACTAATTTACTTTCTAAATATTTTTACTTTCTAAAATATTTAGGAGATTCTCCAAAATAACAGAACTGACCCCCCAAAATGCATTGCTATGGCTACAGTTAGTGCAATAGAGATGCATAATGCTATGTTGTGGGAATGGCCTTGTGTTAGCTATTATATATTAAAAGAAACCATTTTGATTATCTTCACGAAAAAGGCTTACGTTGATAAAAAACAATTAATAACAAACCTCACTTTAGGGTATTAAGCAATGATTTAAGCTCTCAGTTGATAGCCACCCCTTTCAGCAAGAATTGTAGAAGTAATATCTTTCTTCAACAGCTTCAGATATTGGAGAACACAGTGCTTCATCAGGGTGAGCCAAAGGAATTGAGATTTGGCTCAAAGGCCAACAAAGTTAATAATGAAGGCTGACTTACCTTCTTTACAAGTTTATTACATTCTTTTATTCTTTAAGCCCGTTCTATAAAATTGGGAACAGTGCACCATAGTAGGAAGTCTGGAGTCACTGCTGAAATAATTGACAGAATATATTGTAATGATATTTTTATGTAGTGAACCTATTATGATACCAACATATCACGTAGACAATAACAGGCATCTAATTCTGTTCTTCTAATTCTCATGCTGGGGAAGAAAATCTGCTTTGAATCATTAAAAATTGAAGAAATGATGGGTTCCACTACTTGGTGATCTAATCTTGAAGTGGAAAGCTATCTTCCGTTGTACAAAATACCCTTCCGAGCTCTAGCTCTCAATCCCATTACCTCCCACTTCATCCCTCATTTGCGCAGCTCCTGCTGCCACACTCTCTACACTAGCATAAAACAAACTAAGTTAAGTCTCGGTGGGGTGCCTTTTGTGAGGCCACTCAGAGTACGAGGAAAGAAACAAAGAGCAAGACAGAGATGCAGAGAACATAAAGAAAACAAATAAGGCACAAAAAAGGGAGAGATCAGTGGGAAAGAAGAAATCACTGGGCTAAGCATCATAAAAATCACATACACACTTTTGAAATGTAGCCAGTCATTATTACTATTAGCAGTCTTTGTTTTGGGAAGTTGCCTTCAGAGAGCTGGAAAACACATTTCGAATTAATACAGGCCTTCCCCCCCCGCCCCCCCATAAGCTCCTCCTGAAACTAAAGACGAGCTAGTTAAAAATCTTAGTCATCCCGATAATTACAGATGTTTTGCAGACGCAGGATGGTCATTTTTCTCATCACGAATTGTGTTCTCTGCACTTCATGTCAAAAGTGTTCTCCTACAGTAGGTACTAAAGGGAGCTTAAGAATTTTAGGTGTTCAAGGAAACCTTTCTACTCTTGGCCCGCCAGGTCCCTCGCGCTGGGCGGGAGAGGCCTAACCGCAGACCCCTCTGTGCCTTCTCGGAGAAGGCCTGAGCATGCCCCGCCACAGCTCCTCCCGAGGGTGGAGGTAAAGCCAGTCCGGCATTGCTACTCCCTGGCTCACTTCCCTCCCTTAATTCCTTCTCCACATTCAGGCGCATGTCGCTGAGTGCCACCTGTTCCTGCTGCTTACCCTTTTCGTGCCTTCACATGGACACAACTGAACTCAACCTGCGACAACCTTGCCAGGCAGGGCAGGCCAGGGGCCAGAGCAGGGCGTTCGGACCCTCCTGGAGGCAGTCCCAACTAGGACGTTACAAAACCCTTCTCGCAGCACTGTTCTCCCTAGATGGAGAATCCGTCCCTCCACCCCTCCGTCCGATTGAACCACAGGACTGGGGAGATTTGACAGCATCAGGTCCTTCTTGTCCGCCCTCAGCCCGGACCTCTAAGGCTCTGTCCTCGCCAGGTGAGCCGAGCCGAGCCGTACCTGGGCGTCGGGCCGCTGGCACAATTAGCACCCAGCCTCGCCGGAGGCTCTAACCTCTGGCACTCCCGGGCAAATAGTGCCACCTGGTAGAGAGTCAATCGTGGTGCCTTAAAATGCGAGAGAAACCCCTCCTACATCTGTTGTCAAATCCCTTCCCGATTCCTAGGCAGGCAGTGGATTCTGCGCCTGGGAGAAGGGCTGGGGAGCGCTGTCTGCTTGTGCAAAAATAGCCCCCGAAGACGCGAGCCAAGTGCTCCGCCGGGAGCCCCTGCAGCCTGTGGCTGCCTTGCGGGCGGCTGGCTGTCCCCAGGGGC
>NW_007068415.1:614571-797013 GCF_000164805.1 Carlito syrichta | reverse complement strand
GACTCGCGGCGGCGCCGCCCGTCTCGGGAAGCGCTCTCTAGACTTCGGAGTTCACCCGTACCGGGGGAAAAGTTTCCGGCCAGATGCCCGCTCTCCTCCAAACCAGTTCAATAAAAAGTTGTGTTTTGGCTGGGCCGTGTACAAACAGGCAATTTCAGGCTTGCCGGGGGAGCGCGGACGCCTCCTGCACTTGGCCTCTGAGATGCTCTCTGATGGCTCTAGTGCCCGAACTCGTTTCGATACCAAATTACTGGCTGCACTTGTCAGCCTTTCGGGTCCCAGCGTTCTCGCTGCCCGCGGTACCCGAGCTCGCGGGGACCCGGGCCGCGCGAGCCAGCCTCCCAACCCACAGTCTGAAACATCCAAGTGCCGGCAGACACGCGGCTCCTGTTCTTCGAATGGATAGAATCCATTCTTTGAAGGAGGGACTGTTTCCAGTCTCCTGCAAATTTCTCTTATTTTTAAAATTTCTAAAATAACTTTATCATTAAAAAAAAACTTCGCTGCTATTCTGAAATAGTGTTTATAGGTAGCTAGGGTCACATGGCAGGAAGAAAATGAAAAAGAATAATTTTCGCATCTCTTGGGCTGCAAAATAGAATCAAAGTCAGTGGCACATATAAACATATACATCTTTTTAAATGTGCCGGATAGCCTATCCGGCATTCTGGGAAAGCATTTATTTGGGAGCTTCTTTAAAGCTTCTAAGAGTAGGTAATCTTAAGTGGATGAGTCACTTTAATGCATTTTACATAACAAAAACAAAGCCCAAGGTAGCCTTCCCGGTATTTATGCTGCTGGGAATTATTTGCTGTCCTTTGTTGGCTGAGTGCTGAATACTGGAGTTTTTGGTGGAAACTAACAGTGAATCTTTATTGGTTGAAACCCTGCAGCTATTATTTAAGATTCAGCTTACATTATTTATTACATTAGGTGTCAGTGCAGGAATCTGGGGGATGCACATTCTAACCCGGAGAAGGGGATTGTCTAATATTTTTTGTCATTGATTTACAGTAATGTTCCTTTTTAGATAATCTTCCATAAAACTGATTGCAAATCTTTTTTGTTATGAAGCAAAAAGATAAATGCTATCTGTAGATCTTCGTTTAATTGGCAGAGTGTTCCAACCGGATATTTTTAAACATAAAAAGAGTAAGAATTACCCTAAAGATGCTTCAAAATTATTTACTCTTCTCAAGAAATCGCACTTCTATTTATTTAATTTTTAAAATCTTTTTAATGCTTGGCCTGTAAAGTGAGAACTCAAGTGACTCACTTGCATTTTGTGTCAAATAAAGAAGTGGCTTTTAAAAAAGCAGTCACTTTCTAATGTGTTCAGATGACACATTTTACAGTGTTGTTTGTAACTGACAATTTATCAACATTTTTATCATTTTGGGGGAATGCATCATCATACCATTGGGAAAACTATGGCCTTTTAAAATCCAACAGAACATAACCTTTTATTACTGAACATATTATGATAAAATATTAATGTAAAAATCCTTATTGTAAGAAGAGCATCTGAAATAAACACGTTCCTAAAATTAAAATAACTCAATTTTCATTGTCAGATATTTACAAGGGACAAGAAGGAGAATAAATAGTGGGCTAAAATGAGAATTAGGACACCACAATTTCTCTTCTTTGAAAAGATTTGAAATTTTTTTAACAGTGAAAATTCAAGATATTTTCAAATTATATAAGATATTAGTTGTTTCATGAATGAAAAGCTTAATTAAAAATTTTGTAGAGCTAAGTCTGTCTCCGGTAGGTAATATTAACAATATTTTTGGAAGTCTTCTGTATCTTCAATTATTTATTTGAAAAGTTACTAATATCATCTTCTGAGCAAAGGAAAAATGATGATTGACATTTGTACTTCATGTTAGATATCTGAATAAACTTCATGAAATTTTTTAAAATGTAGGATTTTTCATAAAGATGTGGTGCCATTTGCTTTTTTTTGTGAGAAAAGAATTCATATGCAATGTTTAATCAGGATAAATCTCAAATCTTTGGGAAAAATGTCAAATTTATAAAAAAGTGAGTACAAAGATTGTAGTGTTCACTAAAGCCAAATTATTATACTTCTATATATAAATTTCTCTGAAAATCATTAGTGCATTTTTGGTGTTTTTTTGACAATTTTATTTTTCAGAGAAAAAGTAATTTAAGAAGTTTTTATCATCAAAAAAAGGAAGAACATACCATCGCATACTATATAATTAATTATGCACTAATTAGAGTTGGACCTGAATTAGAATTAGTTATGCACAGTTTTTTAGTAGAATGTTTACAATAGTATGAAGGGCTTAAATTGTATTATGATAAAACAAATACGTCAATCTAAATATCTTCTTTCATTTTCTACTTTCTAGTTCAACATACATTCTAATACAAGATCTATTTCTGGATTAAGTAGTAGTTAAACTGTTGTAAGAGTTGACATTAAAATAACGGGCTTTTTTTAGACAAAGAAATTTTGATGCAGTTCTTTCTCTAGGGTAGGTGTTTCTTTTGGAAAGGTTTGTCTCAATAAGGTGTGAAGAATACATATATGATATGGTAGCAACCACCTAATGGGTATTGGTTATATATAAATGGAAAATATATCATTTTGAATGTTATATTATGCACATATTGTATTGATATTTTAAAATGTAATTCTCAAAACAGGTAACTTTCTTTTTCTAGAAATAATTTCACGGCACATACATTGAAACACTTCTATTTTGAAATTCAGGATTACATGTGTGATAGCCAGTATTACAATTTGAATGTAAATCTGTCCTTAATTTTAGAATATATTTGCAAATTCATTTTTTAAACCATTGTAGTGATAACTGTTATTCATATTAAACTATTATCTTAATCATATCAAAATGCCAGTCAGTCAACAAAATAATTGACTGAGAGCCCATTGGTATGGGGATTTTAGTATAAACTGTACAATGATGTAAATATAAAACTAAGAATTATAGGTATCGATAGGAAATAAGTAGAAAGTCTCATAAGGGAATAGTACTTTCGGGGTTTAAATACTTGTATTTTTTTTCTGTCATTAGACAAATTTGAATTTAAGGCTATAGAAAATAAATTTCTTATGTCATGACATTGGAATGCATATTTACTCCATGCATTTGAAGTAACATAATTATTCTCATTTTAACCTAGCAATTTCTATTTGCATACTATACACACAAGGAAATGTGCTGAATAATCAAGTGGGATAAGATATTAAATGTAAAATAATGAACATTAATAAATATCTTTTTTGGATCTTTAATTTGTACTCATCAGCTTAACTACAGGACAACATTTATTATTCCACAGGTGTATGGTTTAAAATATGCAACAGATATATTTTTCATTTTTCAACATTTGTTAATGTTACACATAAGTATATATGTAGCTATTTGGATTGACATTTGAATGAGCATTAAGCAAACTGAAATGGATATAATTAAAACATTTAAAAAATACAAGAATCTATGCTTTTTGTAGTTTATAAAAGGAAATAAAATGTACCTTTATTATCTTTTTTGACCATAGCTTTCATTAATTTAATGTAAATTTAATAAATTCATATAAAACTAGAATATAAATAAGCGGCTCATTTTGAAAATAGAGTAAAACTTTACTGTTTTCTCCCTTCAGAGAAACCTGGGTGCATAGACCTCTTTCTATTATTTTTCCATTACTGATAAAAATAGCAAAATATTCTTCTTTCTAGTTTTTACACATAGTAAGTTTTTGCAAGAATGTAAACAACACATGCAAATTATGTATTGCATTCAAAATTAGTATAGACATTTAGGAGTATATACTCATAAGAAACAACAACAGACTTGGAAATTTTAAAAATAATTTAAAAAATTATGCCCATAGCAAACTATATTATTTAATTTACACATTCCCTTGAGTATCATTTTCTGATACTACATACAGAAACCTATTCAGATTTCTCTTTCTGGATTTTCCATACAGATGCAAATTTACGAGAAAGTAATCTGCTCTCTTTAATTCACTTCTTATGCCTTAGCATGTGTCTTCAAATTATTTGTAACTTTAAGCTGGAGATTTAAAGGGATAAACTGAAATGTATTTTGGGCAAATCATACAATTTGTTGATCTCTTTTGGTGTCTTGTATGTGGACATAAACGGTTCTACCAGTAAACTTACCTAGAATTTTGAAAAAAAATCAGAATTTTTCTGGTATTTCTATAAGGTAACATTTTATTGTCATTAAAATGACAAATTTTCATTATTTGTAAAAGTGCTGTCTGTGGTAGTATTTCAAAAAGCATGTCAGCTGCTTACTGTGGAGAACAAACTCTGTTCTATTATATCTACTACACATTTACTTAAGGCTTACAGTGTGCATCACGCACTGTGTCACTAAGTGTGTCAACCTGTCTGTCTTTTCATGGACTATCTGTGAACGGTACAACAACTGTTCCCAAGTCTTTCATATAGTCGCTTTCCAGCAAACTTGGAATGGTCATGATGATCAGTGATGTAGTTTACACATGATTCATTTTTTGTGTGTGTACTAAAACATAATGGTTGTGTAATATTTACAGAGTTGAAGGAAAAAGATGATTGACTTCAATGTCAATTGAATAAAACTTGTAATACTTTGTGACAAATACTGTACCACTTTTTCCTTGAGGTCTGAAATATTATCATTGCGTAATTAGGTAACTCGCCTGGTTTGTATCACTGTACTATTCTATTTAGTAGTTAAGATTTTGTGTGTATGCAGATATACATATATACATGTAGGTATGTATATACACACATTTTTCTTAAACATTAAGTGATTTGTTAGAGTAGAAAAACCTCAGTAAGGTAAGCTTATTAACAAGTGTGCATGCTTTAAGATCTCCGCCAATCCACGCCTGCTTTCAGGGATTAAATGTCATTTAATAACACTAGCATTTTAGAATTAATTTGTCAAGACAATCAAATGAGATATTGTATACAAAAGTGGTTTGAAAATACTTAAATCTTTTAAAGATGCGTTATTAACATAATTGATGAGTAACAAAGAAAGTACTTTTAAAGATAGTTTTGCTATCTTTTAAACAAAACAAGTATGAGAAAGAAACTATTGTGGTTGCAATGTTGGGCACCTAATTAAAAGTTATTTGCATAATAAGCAGTTTTATTTCTGCCATTTAGATAATGGTACACTTTGAAATTTGTAAAAATTAAATATATTTGGTGGTGAGATGTTTTAGGAATGAAGGCAAATATGTGCAGGTTTAAAAGTTGTGTTTGTAAAATGTGAACTTTTAGATATCCCTGCCTTGTAGTCTTTGCATCTTTTGTAGTAATTCGATACATAGGAGTAAACTACCTTAGCAATTTTTAAAAAATGAGTCAAGAAAGTGGTCATTGCTTCTTTAAATTTTGCCACTTGTTTGTATAGGTTATGATTGCCACTTGTTTGTGTAGGTTATGATTGACAAGATTGACTTTGTGGCCTCAACAAACTGACACACTTTTTATAGTTAATCTCAGTAATTCAGAATCAGGTTGTTATATATAAAGCAGTATTTGAAGTTCTCTTTGAATATGAATGTGGGATATTTCTGGCTAAATGTTATTTTAACATTTGCTTCTGCTGATTTTTTTTAACCATATGCTCTGTGGATTTGAAAAATTAGGATACATTTAAAATTCTATATTATAAATGGAAGAACAACTTAAACTAGAAATGATGGCAGTAGAAAATAATGGTGTTGGCCATTTAAAATGCTTCAGGTTTGGGGAAAATCTTGCATCTAGTTGAAGTTCATTTTCCTAAATAATTAAAAATGTATTATGGTGGTCTACTGGCAAATGATGAAAAGTAATTCCTATGTTCTTTTATTCAAATCATTCATTCTTAGTTTTTTTTCTTTTATACACACACATATGTGCATATAATTGCTATTAATCATAATGTATTATTATTTGCATGTAACATTAATCAAATGGAAAATTTTTGGTTTGTTTTTTCTCAAATTACCTGTGATAAGACCTCAGTTTCAGGGTCCTTTTTAATTGAATCTATGCCACTGTTTCGGGGGACTTTTTACCAGTGGGTATTTCCTTCTGAGGGAAATTGTTGAGGGATTTTGATATACAGATAAATCCATAATATGTAGTCAATACTTCTGCCAAAATTGTTAAATAAGTCTAGACAGTTATTTCCTTTGACATTTGCCCAGTACTTTAGGGATAATTAGGGAAAGGAGGGGAAAGAGCTAATAAAATTGCTCTTTTCTAAGGTGCAAACTGTCTGACTACATAAAAGGATGGTTAAATATTAATAATGCCATATTTTGAGAGTTAAAAGAGGAATAGCTTAATCAAATAAATGGGCTCAGGCACACTGGGAAACTCTCTTGTTTTTTAAAAAAGTGATCAGCAGGCATTATGAAAATGCTAAGAGGAATGATGCATGTATAAGTGGGGCAGAAAGAGGAGCCCTCAGATTTATGAGGTCTGGAATTATATTCAAGATATTAAAGGTAGCAGTTGGTTATTTTGCTGAATTTCTTCTCTTTTTCTTCTTTTCCCATGTGAGCTTGGTTATACTGGAAATGCTGCTTCCTAAACATAATATTCATTTTTAGAAACCTAAACATTCAAATATGGAAATTCACCTTAGAGCTCAAAGGCAATAAAATTGTCTAGATCTCTAAAAATAGAAGTACTTAAAAATTCTTATTTTTCATAAAACCACAGGGAAATAGTTTATTAGATAAAAAAAATACTAGCATAACATTTTATGAAAAGTCTGAGTACTAATCTACAAGAAAGACACTGTGTTAGTAAATCTTTTTGTTATCAGAGTACACAATAGGAAAAAATAACTTGTAGGTAAGCGGGTTTTTAAGTAATATACCTAGCACTATTTGGGCCTCTAAATAAGTAGTACATCTCAGTTTTAGAAGTAATTTTAATTTATACTATCTCTTTTAATGTCTCCTGCTTCAAATATTTTTAACACCAAATATAATTTAACTCAACAATTAATGCAATTATTATTATTCAGTGCAAATTATGTACTGCACTAAGCTACATGTTGAGAATGCAAATTGAGGGAGAGAATCCCCAAGGAAGACATTAGCAATTCCAAGTTGACTATAAAACAGTGGGTACATCAGAGCATGGTCAAGGAAAAAGTACATTAAATGTTGAAGAACATGGTCTAAAGAAACATGATCTGTTCTCTGTTATGCATAGGGCTCATGGGTGGGAAGAGATGTTGGTGGGACTGTTGGCTTGAATCTAGGGGATAAATTTATTGCATCCTGACCCAAGGAGGGGATGGACTGTGCTCCCATCACATGGACATTTGTTCTAGCCCCTCTCTGCATACCAAAACAAATTTGATTTTCATTCTTTGTTACTGTTGAGATTTTTAAATTAAGATAAAAGCAATAGATTTGAATCATACTATGGAGAAGATGGATTAAAGAGGGCGGGTATTTGAAGCAACAAGAATATATTATTGCAGCATTAACTGAATTAGAGATGCTGAAGGTCTCCAAATGAATAGTTGCAGTGAGAAAGCGAAGCAGGTATGAAATGTACCTTGGAAGTAAATTTCAGGCCTTAGTGGTTTTGGAATATGGGGAATCAGGAAGAGAGAAGAATTGGTGATGATTCTAAGATCATGTTTTGTTATACTTTGTAAACTAGAGAACAAAGAAGGCATATCAGATTTGTGTTGGTGGGATGGTAATATGTTCACTGTTGAGTTTGCAGTGCCTTATAGATGTTCGTTAGGTCCTTAGAAATATGTATCTGATGAGAGTTTGAAGGCAAATTCAGAGAGCAGTATCACTGAAGCCAGAAGAAAGGTTCATTCTTTTATTTAACTCCTATCTATTTAGTGTTCACTAAGATTCTGAGTTTCAAAAGAAGTACCTTGACCTATAGTTTCATTTTTGCTGAGACATCAAATAAGACGACTTTTTAAAGGAAGTCATCAGCCCATTGGTATAAGACAGCAGTTTCAGTAGAGTGTTAGGGACAGAAGCGTGGTTTCAGTGGCTTGAGGAGTTGGTAGAAGCGGGGAATATGAAGACAACACGTGCAGATTGTTTTTTCCAGGAATTCGGCAATATGAACAGTGTGAGAGATGAGAAAGTAAATTCAGAGGAAGGCAGGTTAAGGGACTTGAGATTCTTTTGTGGTAAGAACAGGAGTTAATATTAGGCCATTTGGGATTGTGAGTAGTACAAACCCACAGGACTATCTTAAACCAAAAAGGGAAACATTTTTAAAGGGGAGTGGAGCTGGATGATCAATCGTGGGAGTTAAGGTCAAGGATGTACCAAAAGTTATTAAAAAGGTGAGATTTTTAGCAGGATCATCTAGAGAGTCGTCTTCTGCTTTTTTGTGTGTTACTTCCTCTTTCTTCCCTTCGTCTGCAAATTGATATTGGCTGCTTCCCAGTGCTCATGGTGCTGAATGGTTGTGAGGAATTATATTTTCTCCATTGAAGATGTGAACCTGCTTGAATCTAGAATCCTAGTCTAAAAGGTAGCCTCCCAAAGAAGAAGATACATTGATAGTCTGAATATGGGCCAGTTGGCCACTTACAGCCCATTCAGTTGTGAGTAGATGATGGGATTCGGGAAAGAGACTCCTGCTGCTTGAACTTGAGTTACTTCTCCACAACTGGTCCAGTCTCATTAGAAGATTTTACATTGTAAAAGGATAGTTGCTGTAACCATGATTGGGAAGAGGCAATTCTCAGAAGAAGTCTCTGGGGGAACTGGGTAGGGAAAGTTATAAAGACAACTAAATAAGTGTTACGAGAGGGGAGGTTTGAGTATATCAGTAGAAGAGACCAAATGGCAGAGAGATGAAAGCAATGAGAGAAGCCATGATTATGGATGAATGTTCCCACAGAGGCAGGCGAGGAAGGGATCAAGATAAAAGCAACGTCTTACAATGTAACTTTTGAAATATGAAACAGCCTTGAGAATTGAAGCAGATGGTTGGCATACAGGATAGGTATAATTTTAATTTACTGGAGATGTTTTTAGAGAGATGATTCAAATTACATATTCCATTCTTGAGGAGGAATGACATGATTCAGAAATGTAATACATACACATTAGTAATATTCAAATTTTGAGATGCATGGACTAGAGTTTTTCTTTACTTGGTAGTAACAAGACCCAGTTTACCACTATATTACTTTTAGACACAGCAACATTTGGTTCTCTTTTTGTCTTATTTTTCACTCCCTTCCTAGGGGGGGATTATCATTTTGAAGATCCATGTAGTTTGATAAGATATTATTAGATTTAATAAACGTATGTGCTTGTGGTAGACAGATGTTATAGTAATATCATTGAAAAGGAAATAAAAAATAGTTCTTTCCTTTGGCATTGTAGCATTATTTACTTATTAATTGGGCAGATAGTAATGATTTACTAGTCCAAAAGTAATTTAGATTGGTAAATGGTTTACTGTCCCTCTCTATTGGTGCTTTCCTCCTTCTTCAGTAGAGGGCAGAAGTTTGAAGTGAAACAGATACTTGTCAAGAAAACAAAATAATAAACTTGATGAGCTAAACCAGTGGGAACGTGGTGGCTCACCTGTAGTCCTAGCTACTGGGAAGACTGAACAGGAAGATCACTTGAGTCTAGGAGTCTGAGTCTAGCCTGGGTAACACTTGTTTTGTTTCTCTCAAACGAAACAAAAACAAAACACTGACGGAGTGTTTCTGCATAGTAGGTCCCTGGTCAACCTTACTGAGGCATCTCAGGTCTTCCAAAGGTCTGGAAATTCCTGGCAGATGCCATCACAGCAGTTCTCTGAGAGTCCAAGATGAATGAATGAATGAATGGTTAGGATTTCAAATGCCAGCAGATCTAAGAATCGATCTTGATTCCATTGGTACTATTGCAGTATGGAAAAACTACTCTTGTGGTTTGTGGCAAGAGATGAGAAGAGTTAGTGTGGGCTATTTGTTTCCTTTTTATGACTTTGCTCTTTTTTTCCTCTCCCCTAAGTATTTCATTTACTTGTACTAATTTGATATCTTTACCTGCGGAGTGCCTGAACACTAATAGTTTCTAACATCATCCTTCAATCACTATAATAATATTGCTTTCTGACATTTTTTATCTCCTTTCGTATGCCAAGTGCTATGAATTAGTACCCTCCGTGTTTTTTTAATCCATCCAAGTTTCAATCCAGTTCTTTAAAATTAGTATTATTATTATCTCTGTTCCTCGTAGATGAGGAAACACTTTTAGAGTATGAAGAACTTTTCTGAAATTTTTTTAGGAGTAAAAAATTGATCCTAAGTAGCTTGATTCTAGAGTCCTACACTTACTTGCCAAACTTGACTTCCTCTTGCCAGCACTTTGAGGTATTAGCTTCAATTAACTCTCCTGGCTGCATATTCCAGCAATAAGATTGAGGGGGGAAAGGAGTTGATGTGAAGTGCAGCAGAACTGAGTCTCAACCTTGACTTTACCTTCTGTAGAACAAGAGTAATATTCTTGTATCTGGCATCACATTGTTATTATGAAGATTAAATGAAATAATGCATGGGGAATTTTGAAGGATTGCTTAATGGCCAGGGTTCATTATTTGTACCTCGTGTGATTTTTCTGCCTGCAAGTGATCTAAATTGATGACTGTGGTTTAGTGAGCTAGATTATTGGGCTAATGTATCATTTGGGCCATGCAAAAAGCTTGAATGGAAAAAGGAATGCTTTGCAGGCCTTAAAAAATGTTTCTTCCTAAAACTTGTGTAGCCTTTCATCATAAAAGAAAATGAAAGGAGGTGATGGAGTGCAAGTGAACTAGGAAATGTGAAGTGTTCCATCCGTAGGTTGAGGACAAAACTGATGTCTTAAAAGGGACCACGAAGAAAGTGGAACTACAAAGTATTTGATGTATTTTATTCTTACATTTCAGCCAGTACCTGTTGTATGCGAACTGTGCCACAGGAGAATGAATCTATTTTTAAAAGTCATATTTTTGTCACTGATAACCTCTCATTCACAAAGATGTGAGTTTTCAACTTTCAGACAGAATACCTAAAAGTTAATGAAGCAATTTATCTGTGATATTTAGAGAAATGATTCCAGACAGCCTGACTAATTGAGTACAGGATAGTAAAATCAAGACCACTTGCATTTTAGCAACCAGCACAGAAGTCAGCATAAATCTACCAAGAGCATACCAAAAAAGGTCAATTTCCGCTCGATGCAATGAACTGATGATTAGTTATACTCATCTAACCCCACTCCTTTACTTTACAATATAAATGGAATTGAGCCTTTCACAAACACTCTTGGTAGAAATAAAACACCGAAACAAAATTTTGGGTGCAAATTTTGAATTGATTTGTGGAGAACAGAGAGGTTTTAAATTAACCTAGACTTTATACCATGGCCAATGATTGCAACTTGAAGATAACTGTTGAAGCAACACATTCTCAGCACCAGGAACTTGGCCTTTTTATGGCAGTCTTTTTGACATTTGCCACAGAAAAGAATGTGTAAAATTTTTATGATGTTTTGTCACTTTAAAAATACCAAACTTCTTTGCCATGACATTATATTAGAATTGACTTAAATTTGCAACTGCAAAATCTTGGGACACTTAGACAAATGGGCCATGTGAAGCCTCAGGAGGATGATGTACACCCTCAGGCACAATGGAGGGTGTACAGATTGCACTAAACTAAACATATTAAATGCTTGGTTGTCTCTCCAAACACCTGATTTTCCTGTGGTATAAGTGTAGAAATTGGAATTAATTTTTATGAGGCAAAATTTTATTGTGCATGTGTAGCTTAGTTCCCAGAGGATTGATCCATGGGTGTCAAGGTCTACTGGTGAGTAATTGTTTAAAATTTATGTTATTCCTTGATGGTAATAAATAAACACAGGGGAATGGTAACTCATCACAGGGCAAACCATGCATGATAATTATATGAGGTCATTTATCTCCTTAAATTATCAGATGTGACACAACCTGTCTGTGTGGTGTCTGAAAGCCAGCTGAGTCCTCGGGTGTAAATGACTGTGACAGAGGAGCCATTTGAAGGTTGTAAGCCTTGGATTTGGTCCTACCCCTTCTGGGTTTTTCCACAATAAAGTATATTGGCCCCGGGATTCTATTATTTTTATATGCATGGGGATCTAAAACCTCGGGTCTACAGGCTACTCAGGATCTATTTTTTTCTTCTTCCTTCTGTTTCCTCTGTATGCCTATCCTAATTGCGGAGAAACACAAGCATCAGCCCCATATACAGAGATATATTTTATATTTTACATGGTATATATGTATAAACATATTATATAATATATAGACATATTAATTAAATATGATATACACAAAATGAAAATTACAGTGTGAATAAAATATGTTTGTAGATTCAGATGTGTTACATGTATGAAGAATATATCTATTTAGAAGACATAATAGCTTGGATGCAGTAACTCATGCCTATAGTCCCAGCACTTTGGGAGGCCAAGATGGGAGGATCGCTTGAGCCCAGGAGTTTGAGACTAGTCTGGGCAACAAAGTGAGACCCCATCTCTACAAAAAATAGAAAAAGTTAAGTGGTCATGATGGCTCATTTCTGTAGTCCCAGTTACTTAGGAGGTTGAGGCAGAAGTTTCACTTAAGCTCAGGAGTTTGAGGCTGTGGTGAACTGTGACTGTGCCACTGCACTCTAGTTTGAGTAAGAGAGTGAAACCCTGTCTCAAAATCAAAAACAACAAAAACCTGAAAATGCTTTGTAGTGTCTAGAAATGGTCATACATATGAAGGATTGTAAATGCTATTAGTAACTGAAACATCAAAATGGATGTGGTATAATTGCTGATTTTTGTTTTAATTTTTTTGTCCAGTTTAAGTCTTGTAATCCTTTCACATCTTCCAAACCCTACTGTGATTTCATATTGCTTCATTTGCTCCCAAAAGTTGCTAGGCATGTTGATAGATATTTAAGTAAAGCTAGGACCATACTAGTCTGTGTTCTAGAAGTTCAGAGGATTCAAGGTAGGTAGTCTGGTCTGGTGGGAAGAATCAGGGTTTTGAGTCAGGGAATCCCAGTGTTAAACCCTGTCTCTGATACAGCCTGTGTGATTGTGGAAAGTTAATTTTATTGAGTTTCATTTTCATACTCTGTACAAGAGTATCATACTCCATGCCTTACAGAGGAAATTGTGAGGTTTAAATGAAAGGCATCAAGTACATGTAAATGTATAATCCATTGAATTTATTGAACAAAGAGTGGAAATTGTTCATTTCTTTCAACTTTTCTTATTTTAATATACAACCATTAGAGCTAGAGGTTTTTCTTGAAGTTCTAATCCACTCCTGGAGGAATCTATGGAGATTATTAAGGATTACTTTATTTTCTGTAAATAACCTCTTATGCTTTTTGTACTAAGCAGATTAGCATACTGGAGGAAAGTCTTCCCTGCAGTAGCCATGGGAAGGGGAGAACCAAAGTAATAAAGAAAAATATACCAGACGTTCCTTGCTTAGTGTCCTGAGGTTATGTGTAAGATTTTTCATGCTAAATGTCACAGCTTTTATCTGAAACTGGATTGCACATCACTAGACGAAATGGCATGCTGTATCAGCTTCCAGTTGGATCTATAACTTCTCTGTTTACCAAATTACAACAGATGCCTGCTAAGAGGCACAGGTCTCCTGTATTTTAAATGGATCTGAATGTTGGATCCAAAGTGAGTATCTTGAAAACTGCATTCTTGTATGTGACTACCAAGTACTTACAGTTCTGCAAAGTGATCACGAATGCTGTGGTTGCTGACTGTTTAACCTGGTTTCCTCATAGAACCACAGGACAGATATTGATTTGAGTGACTACTGTCTTTTGAGTTCCCCTCAAAAATGATTTATAACTAATACCATTCTAGAGGCATAGAAAACTCAATGAATAAAAAAAAGATGCTTTTGAATATTAGGGTTTTTTTATTCTGGGTCTCACTCTGTCACTCAGGCTCTGTCACTCATGGCTCACCACAGCCTTGACCTCCTGGACTCAGGTGATCCTCATGCCTCAGTCTCCTGAGTAGCTGGGATTATGGGAGCATGCCACCACACCTGGCAAATTTTTTGATTTTTTTAATAGAGACGAGGTCTCGCTATGTGGCCTAAGCTGGTCTTGAACTCCTGGGCTCAAGTAATCCTTTTGTCTCTCTGCCTGCCAAAGTGCCAGATTATAGACATGAACAACCATCCTAGAGTTTAATGCTGTCGTGGAACTTGCCTGGTTGGTAAAAGTGTGGATTCAAAGGTCAGCTCTACAATTTATAGCTGGGTAACTTGAATGAGTTAACTTTCCCATTGGTAAAACTTCTTAGGGTTCTTTTTTTTTTTTTTTTTTAAGGTGAGAAAGTAGTATTTATTGAGAAGACAAAAAAGCTCCTACAACAGGAGGGGACCCATAGGGTTCCTGTGAGGATTAAAAATGTTAGTTCCTGTAAACAGTGGCACATAGAAAGCACTGAACAAATATAATCTGACTAGAAGCAGGAGAATTTTAGCGTAATCAAGTAACTTGTGTTCCTATTTGTTTTTGTTTCTACTACTAACTAAATGTGAGACCAACCTTGATAACATCTTGTGATGAAGAATTCCTGTCTTCAGCACTTCTAAAATCTAATCATTTCTTAGAAACTTGGTGTTAGTCATTACATAATTGCCATTTATGTATCTGTTGACCATAAAATAGGTCTTTCTTGATACTTGAGCACTCCAGTGGCCATGGATGTGCTCCTGAAAAGGTTATTCCCCTCCAATTTTGTTTCCTCTTTCTGAAAGCAAAAATGGTACAGTTAGATGTTTTTCTCCCATTCAAACACTGTGCTACCACCAAAGTGTGCTAAAGCATAGAATGTTACTAAGCTTCTTTTTGTATCTGATGGAAGGATATGTCAATTACAGTAATCCCTCCTTATTTGCTGGAGATATGTTCTAAAATCCTCAGTGGTCTTGATGCATGAAACTGCAGATAGTACTGAATCCTATATATACTATGTTTTTGTGTATACATGCATTCCTATGATAAAGTTTAATTTATAAATTACACACAGCAAGACATTAAAATAATAACTAGTAACAAAATATAACAATTACAACAATATATAAATATCATAAAAATGTTATGTGAATGTGGTCTCTCTGTCTGTCTCTCTCTCTCACTACTATAAAATTTTTGGACCTCAGTTGACTGTGTGTCATTGAAACCCTGGAAAACAAGACCACGGAGAGCAAAACCCTGACTAAGGAGGGTATGTGTGTGCTGTAATATATAATGAAGTCATTGATCTTGCAGAAAAGTTGAACTTGTGCAGAAAAAAATAATTTTAGTTACCCACCATTAACTGATGATTTTGGTTCTGTGAAAGGGCCTTAGATGTTCACACTTGACAATATAGTTCCAGTAATTGTTGCAAACTTAAAATATTATCCTTAAAACTAGATAAGCAATAATTGCCAAATATGTATAACACAGAATAGTGCTTTTTCTTATAAGATGATCAACAAATACAGGATCATATCTTACCTTGAGTAATAAATGAATATTTTGAAACATTTTTAGAGACATATAAAAATCAGTTATATAATACTGTTTAAAATATCGATTCTAACTTTTTAAGAATAATTTAAGTAGAGTTCATAACGCATTTCAAAGTTTAGAAGAGTTGTGTTTGTAGGATCTTATATGTGTGGCCCTTCATTATGCCCATTTGATTAGCTTTCCTCCTAGTGTAAATGTGTTATTAAATGAGAGAAGTTAGAAATACACGTTAAATCCTCAACGTGCATGCAAAAACTATGTGACTCAGACTATACTAAGGAAATAAAAGACTGATCACTAATTTAAGTTTCATCGAATCAAACCAAACCAAACAGAATCTTCATAAAGGCATTTTATGTAGAGATAAAGTGAATTTCATGTTTAAAATTCACCAATATACATTATTTATTTATGTATTTATTTATTTTTGGTGTAACATGTTACCACATATAATGGTTTAAGATGACATACAATTATTCTCTCACAGGTCTAATGGTGAGGAGTTATGGTGGTTTGCTCTTAGGGGCTTGGTAACCTTTTAAGATCTTTCAGCTGATTAACTTAGACCAACTGTGATACTTTCTTCTTTGATTAATTCAAAATCAAATTATTTGGGATCATAATTACACCTACAGAATCTCTTCACTTTTGCCATATAACATGACCTAATCATGGGAGTGACAGCCCTTCATGTCTCAGGTCCCACTCCTGCTCAAGGAAAGTTGGGTGGTAATCATGGGAGGGCGCCATCTTAGAGTCCTGCCTTCCACGGGTTTTATTACTAGACAACCCTCATAATACACTAAGAACTAAAAAATGGGAATTTCATTCTTTTCCCACTTTTCATGTTAACATATTTTGGGAGTGCTCTGCAGCATCAGATGACCTATCATCCTTTTGCCTCCAGGCAAACTGTTTTGTCAGGTTGGTTCTGATCCATCCTCTAAGGAAAGTAAACTCCAGAGGAACATTCACTACTCATTAAGGGTGCTGTCATAATTAGTTAGTTGACCTTTTCACCCACTACAAAGAAGGATTTTCTGCACTATAGTTTAAGCCAATCATACCATTATTGTTTTTTGTTTTTTTTTGTTTTTGAGTTGGAGTCTCACTCTGTCGCCCAGACTGGAGTGCAGTGGCCGCTCCCGGCCACCGCAGCCTCGACCCGCTGGGCTCCTGTGGTCCTTCCGCCTCAGCCTTCCGAGTAGCCGGAATTACAGGCATGCGTCACCACGCCCGGCTGATTTTTTGATTTATTGTAGAAATGAGGTCTCGCTGCCCAGGCGGGTCTCGAACCCGCGGGTTCAGGCAATCCACTCACCTCAGCCTCCCAAAGGCGCGGGGATTACAGGCTGAGCCACCGAACCCGGCCATACCATTATTGTTAATAAATGTGTAGAAAAATTATAAAACAATTCTTCTGAAATGTAAAGGACTAAGATACTTCTAATTTATACTTGGGTCTTCCCTGAAATTATACACATTTTCCTGCTTATATAAAGTAGGCAATTCTTTGAAATCCTAAACAACATCTATTTTTTAAAAAATGTAACCATATGGAATGGTAATCTCTAATGTCCCAATTATAAAGTATCAATGATATTTTTCCTCTTCAATGAATAGACTTGGGTGAATAGCTATGACTTCTGCTTTTCAAATAAAAAATAATGATAAAATGCTTTTTTACAATATTTAAATACTGGGTACTCATGACATTTTTCTTAAAAAGAGAGTCCCTCATGTATTCCATACAGGTGTTCTCTTGCTCAGCCTGTACATATATAGTCATTTTCTTTTCAAAATACTGCTGGTTGTCTGACTTGTTCAGAATTTGTCTTATTATGCCTCTGGCACTAATTAATTTGCTATACCACCAGGGAACTCTGGCCAGAGTAATTGTCTAATTCAGTGCTTTTCACACTGTGCTAAAGGGGCAGGGTTTATTTGTTTATTGTATAAATTTCATATTCATTGCACATTTATATTTTTGTGAAATGGAATGAAAATCATTTAATGGAAAAATAAAATTTAAAAAGATATAAACATATAAATTTCATTTTAAATAATTAAAGATTTAACAGCTGTAAAATTACTTCTAAAATGTATTAGAAGTGTCTGAACACTCTCAGTTTGTGTATGTTTCTTGTGGATTTATAGAAACAGTTCAGACTGGCAGGATCTGCAGAGCATAATCTGAGTATCTCTAGTTTAATTTATTTGGATATTTAAAATATAATGAATTATTGTTTTCAGTGTGAAAATGATATCACAAAAACTAGAATGGAAGATTTTCATATTAAATGTTTTTGCATTAAAATGATGTGTTCTGCTTTAATTCTTATTTTCTATTTAAGCTATTGGATGGGAATGGCCTTTTCTTCAAATTGCCATAAGGGAACCTACTATTTGATTGTAAGATGCTGTAGTTTCTTACCAGAATTTTCTTATTTTAAAAGAAGGGCTGCGTTCTTTATGTGATCACTTTAGTAAGTTAGCTAATATGAAGGTAACTATTCCCTCTTGATGAATTCAGGGATTACTTGTATATTATAAAGAAACAGATGTGTGCCAAATTGTTACTCCACAAATTACATATCTTATAGCTGAGAATCATATATGTATTAAAACATTAATACATACCTAGGGCAAGTTGACTTTCCTCTACACTTAAAAAAATTATCTGTAGAAAGTATATTTGGCCAATGGGATGGAGGCTATATAAATATTTTCATTGATAACTCAGATCTCAGAGTGTCTGCCAAAGTATAAAAGTATAAATAATTCTCACTGTATTGAAACATATCCAGAATCAAACAATATATCCTTACAGTGGGCAATTAAAAGTTTTCAAAGAATGAAATGTGCCATTTATGCTTGGTAAAATGTTTAGTTAGCAAATAGTAAGAATTGTAGAGCTTTTTCATTTTGTGAGCCCTAGTTTTGCCGCAGGCATCTGTGCACTTGGAATTATAATGTATGAAAAAGCCATGGTGAGTTTTTTGACAAAGCATATTTCACTTATTTTCTATTTGTTTGGGGATTTTTCTGACTGCCTGTTGCTGATGATGTTCTTATATTGCATGTAGGATTTTTACCTAATGAAACTGGGGTGAAACTGGTGCCTGTAATTTACATCATTATGCTAGTACAGGATTTTCCACTCTCTTTTTTGTGTGTGTGGCTTTCTGTGCAGTTTCTTCTAAATGATGTCTGTCATTGTACGCTTAATCCTGGACAGTTGTCTCAAGGACTTTTATAGAGGTTTTTCAGACTGTTGAGATAAACTAGTTTCCTAGAAAATCAGAGTAATGTGTTTTAAGGCTCTCTTGAGGGGCCCTTATCTGCTTTTTGGTAGGTCACTTAAAACTATTTGAATTAAACTAGATCTTTTTGCAAAGATGTTGCATCTTACAGAAAATAGTTAGGATGTTAGGTCAAGAAGAATACAAATATTAACAGTGCTAGACGTACTCTTGCTAAACTTTCTTGAGTAGCTATTCTCTTTTAAGTGATTTTTCAGGATAAGCTCAAAAAAACACCTTATTGATAAATTTCCTTATAACATAACTTCATGAATCTCACATAAAAGAAGAAAAAGAGTATTCAGAGAAATCTGCTGACATCGAATCCAATAGAAATTGTCCAACACCTTGGTGACTATTATAGTTAACTATTGCAAAAATATTAATTATTATTGCAGTTTATATGCACGTCATTTAAAGCATTTTGGTATGATGACTCTTATACATTAATATTTTAATTTATTTTATTTGCAATTTGGCCAAAAATATGGGGTGAGCATTTAGAGACAGATGCCATTGTCTCATAAACCTTACATCTGAAAAGTAAGTATTATTTTCTTTGTGAACAGCTTAGTTAGGGGTTGGTTTGGCCTTTTCTTAGTGCTACGTGGAGCAATAGGAAAAGAAAGTATGTTTAAAGGATATAAGTGGATGAGGCCACCAAAATATTTACCGCATCATGGAAATTTTGTGAAACTGAACTTGTTTCCAAATTCCGTAAGTTCATTCTATTGACCTCAGATCATCTTGAAATAAAATTATTTGTATTTTTCTTCCTCTTCCCTGACCATCCTCATTTTCAATGAGATTCTCAGATAAGGCACATTAATGCATATGTGGTCTGAACAGATCTAGCCCTGTATGTAGATGAGCACCTTGGAAGTGGCATAAGCATTTTTAGTAGTGTAGGAGGTAACCACAATTGTGTTGCAATTTGGCTTCATATTCATTTGCTTCCCTTTCTCTCCCATTCTACCTTGATGTTTACTCCCTTCCTGGGGTATCACATGCCAGTAAACTTCTTGGTTGGTCAAATCCAAAGCCCTGCTTTTATGCTTCACCTATGATTTGAGCCCCGCTCCTTACAAAATTCCAAGGAACCCTTCTTTTCCCAAACATTGAATAACCGGAATATTTCTAGAGATGTCATTTAAAAGGAGTTTATTAGCACAGGCAAACCTCTAATGTATAGACCATTTAAATATAGATCATATTTTTAAAGTGATATTATTTCTGTACTTCTCTTCTGACTTGTGATTGCCACTGTCCTGACTTGTGATTGTCACTGTCAAACCCTGTTTCAGAAGAGGAATTTCTGGGGTATCTGCTTCTGAGAGCTTCCTCATTAATGTCTTAGCATAGAGTCATGGAGCAGGTTTTGAAAGAATGAATTCTTGAAGTTTTTATCCTTTCTAACACCAGATATTCTCTCCTTAGAACATCAGATTCTGTTCTAAAGTCATTTTAGATAAATATCAGTGGCATATAGTAAAGTGTCTGTTATAAATTGAGCATGACCAGTGAAGAACCACTCTGTAGATTATATTTTGTAATAACGAAGCAAGAGTGCTATTTTGTAAAATCATAGATACCTGAATACCAGTGTGGTAGATTAAGAGGGGCAGACCATTAGAATAGAAAAGACAAAGATGCTTTAAAGTATGTGCACTTGAAGAAGCGTAAGGGATATTTGAGTGTTGTACCGCAATAACTAAGTGATAACCAACATTAGAGCAAAGTGGGGCCTGATTTTTTTTTTCCTGCTCACTATGATTTTTCTACTTCTTGTCATTCTGAATTGAAAGTCAAAAATTTGCTCCTGACAAAACATAATACAAATTTATTATAGGAAAGTGCTGTGCAAAGTTGTTGTCATTGTTTATAAATAATGAGGCATGGACTTCAAAACACTTAAAGCAATTATTCCTTTTCAAGCATATCACAGAGAAGATATTCTAGCTTTTTAAAGAGACACAACTGGATCTCCAAGTATCTAGTTAAGTACATTTCTGAATACTTTTCTCATGCTTTTATCTGACAGCAAGAGTGTTTCTGTTTCTGACCTCAATAATGTGGTGGGTTAAAAGCAGTTCAAATTTTATCTTATAAAGGAAAAAACAAGTTATGAGTTGATAATGGATGGGCACTGGAAATTAAGAGGTCTTTGGAATCCTCAATTAATATCACATGCAATTTAGTTTTGCTTTTTGTAGATAACAGAAAGATTTCAGGAAGGCTGGTCGTTTATATTTCTAACCAATTCTTGGTCTCTCTAAGGATAGGAGAGACACAGCATGATGAATATTAGACTATTTTATTTTAGTTTTATAATATTTATTTTGACTTTGTAGTAATTTTATAATATTTGGTGACAATTCATAATTATAATTTTGACAAGCTAGAAAAAAATCATCAGAATATGTTGATTAAAAGCAACTATTAAAAACTATTCAAATACACTTTTAAGACATACTGTTTACCATGTGGAATTTATGCAAAACCATTAATATTTCCATACAACCTAAGACTGAATTCCTCAGCCTCAATACTATTGACATTTTACATCAGACAGTTCTTTGAAGTTGGGGCAGTCCCGTGCATTGTAGGATGTTTAAAAGCATCCTCGGTGTCTACTCGGTCAATGCCAGTAAGCAATCCTTTCTCAAGTCATGATAATCAAAAACGTTTCCCGACATTGTCACATGTCTTTTGGGTGACAAAATCACTCCTGGTTGGAGATCACTGACCTAAGGTTTTACTTTAATGTAGCTACCCTGTTGAATCTGAACAATAAATTGATTGACCCATGATATGTGTTCCTATGCCAGTGGTATCTAATTCTAGCTCACTCCCATGACAGTCCTGATGTGGTGTGTGCATTTTGCTAATGTTTTGTCACATCAGTGAGTTTTATTCATTAATCCCTGATAACAAGTTTACTGTTAAAACGGGTAAAGAAGTTAGTACAAAATATTTTCTAATTAAGCTGTTAAATTTAGTGCTCAGTGAAGCAGGAAGTGTAATTATGTAGCATATAGTCAAATGTCCAGGGGTAAAATTCCCTTGTTCCTAGAGATCTGTGAATTTCCTGAGGGAAAATGTTGCGGTGAAATGTGTCTTTAGCAGAAGGTCCTAGTGTCCGTTCTTTCCTGCTGGGTCTGGAGAGGAAATGAGATAATCTATCCTGTCCTTCTGCACACTGCATAAAACGCTTTGTAGATACCAGAAAGACTGGACAGTTGCCAGGGTGGCCTGTGGGCAAACTGTAATTAACATGGACACTCACTCTTGCTAGGGTATTTGTTTCACCTGGGAAAGCTGCATAGTAAACTAATGAAAATTTTCTTGGCTAAAAGTGCTTCATTTTTTCAGAAGGGAACAATTACGAAGAACCCAAAATAATAGGAGCACTACTGGGAGAAGCTCATGGCACTATGAAGCTTTATTTGTAAGTGTATAGTGTTCAGTCTTACATGTGGCTTTGAAATTTTAGAGGGCTGGCCTGAACTGATACACCAAAAATATTTTGATGAATATGAAAAGAACACCAAATGTTTCGACTCATCTCTTTTTTCTGTAAATGGAGAATGCTTGTTCTCCTTTAGGACAGTGCACTTACAAGAATAACACCACAGAGTGGTGTAGTATAGAAATAGTAATCCAGGTGATCACTGTCTATGCTGGTTAGGGGAGAATGCTATTACAAGAGGGAAAAAGAAAACCCTAAATCTGTGTTCGAAAATAATCTTTTTGGCTTTATTCTATCAAAAAATAATTTCTCTGTTTCTTTTTTTCTTTCTGCAGAGAAACAATACACGATTTTACTTAGTTGACTAGGTGTAATGGGGCTCTTGGTGTACTCAGATCCATTCTACTCTGATTGACATAGGAGAGGCTAGGAAAGATCCAATTTTATCTGGTTAGTATCTCCTTTTATTTTTTTATTTTTATTTTTTTTGAGTTAGAGCCTCACTCTGTTGCCCAGGCTGGAATGCAGTGGCACACTCACGACCACTGCAGCCTTGACCTGCTGGGCTCAGGTGATCCTTCCGCCTCAGTCTTTCAAGTAGCTGGAGCCACAGGCGTGTGTCACCACACCCACCTAATTTTTTGATTTATTGTAGAGATGAGGTCTCACCAAGTTGCTCAGGCTGGTCTCAAACCCCTGAGCTCAGGCAATCCTCTCGCCTCCACTTCCCAAAGTGCTGGAATTACAGACTTGAGCCACTACGCCTGGCTTATTTATTTTTTAATTTAAAATTTTTCTGAGTCAGGGTTTCACTATGTCGCCCAGGCTAGAGTGCAGTGTCCGTGATCACAGCTCACCGCAGCCTGGACCTCCTGGGCTTAGGCGATCCTCCTGCCTAAACATTCTGAGTGGCTGGGACTACAGGAATGCACCACTATGCCTGGCTAATTTACACACACACACACACACACACACACACACACACACACATTTATAATAATTTATATAGATATTTATATATATAGATATTTGTAGAGACAGGCTCACTATATTGTTTAGGCTGGTCTTGAAATCCTGGACTCAAGCAATCCTCCCACCTTGGTCTCCTAAAATTTTAGAATTACAGATATGAGCCACCACGTTCGGCCAGTATCTCCTTTTAGTATTATCCTCTCTTTGATACTTCTTTTGTATAAATCATTTTATTTACAAAACTCACACATTTTGCATTCTCATTATATACAAAATCTAGTACATTTTCACACATTTGTCTTCCCTTTTTTAGGTCCCCAGAATTCATATATGAGCAGAATAATCACTGTTTCTCTCTTTCCTACTACAGACAAATTAGGGAAAATCTATCCTTTGTCTACCAGAATTTTATTTGTGTCCAGCTTCTCTCTTTGTTTACTCTTGTGTTGGCTGTGACTTGGATCCTCCTGGTGTCTGCCTGTTTTCTAGCTCAATTGTTAAGAATACCCTTTCACTCTCAAAAGTGTCCAGGTCAGACAACAGGTTATATGGTCACCATATGCTGAGGCTCTCACCAATACATTCTCCTCTGTAATCCACCATATGGTATCACCTTTAGGAAGTTTAGAATATATATTATTAATGTATATATGTAATAGGTAGTAGAAATATATATCCATGAACTTCTATACATATGTCTAGATTGTACTATGTTAAATCTAGTAAAACACAATGACTGAGAAATGCTGCTTGCTTTTTCATATCCTGGTTGCATTAAGAAAAGGGATAATTACTATATCTTATATTCTACAATGGCAATTTAAGAGCTTTAAACGGCTGTGAGTTGCTAAGTAATGCAAACTGTTAATATCAAGAGCAATCTTAATATAGGTGTTACCTGTGAGGCTGCTGTTGAGTTCCCACATGGGTTGTCTTGTGTTCCCCCTAAATTCGTATGTTGAAGTTTTAACCCTTAGTACCTCAGAATTAGTACCCAATTTGGAATTTGGGTCTTTGCAGATGTGTTAATTAGTTAGGATAAAATCATATTAGAGCAGGGTGGGTCCTAAACCAATATGATGTATGTTCTTCTACAAAGGAGAATTTTTGACACAGACATACACACACACAAAGAGACAATGCCGTGTAAAGATAGGCATGTTGCCACAAGCCAAAGAACTAAGCTAGGAGAGAGCCTTTGAACAGATTCTTCCAGAGAGCTTTCAGAAGAAGCACGACCCTGCTGACACCTTAATCTCAGACTACTAGAATCCAGAACTCCAAGACAATACATTTATGTTATTCTAAGCCACCTGGCTTGTGGTGCTTTGTTATGGTACCCTAGCAACCGAATGTAGACACCTTCACCTTTGGGATGGTTATGACATCACCATTTAGTTGTTTACTGTTACCGTATACCCCATTTATTACTGTGGTCTCATTTAAAATGAGATATTGTTAAAAAATAATTTCTTTAGAACATTTAGTATTGAATGCTTCCTATGTTCATATTCCCAGATGTGATCTTGTACTGAGTATATGTACACATGCTGGCCTGCACCATCCATCTTGTTTTTCCTCTAGGCATTTTTTCTCTTATAAGGAAATCTACGACTGGGTGTGGTGGCTCATGCCTGTAATCCCAGAACCTTGGGAGGCTGAGATGGGAGGATCACTTAAGCCCAGGATTTCAAGACCAACCTGGGCAACATAGTGAGACTTTGTTTCCACAAAAAAATCAAAAAATTAGCCAGGCATAGTGATGCATCCCTATAGTCCCAGCTACTTGGGATACAATTGAAAGGATTGCCTGAGCCAGGAGGTTGAGACTCCAGTGAGCTGTGATTGTGCCGCTACATTCCAGGCTAGGTGACAGACAGGGTGAGACTCTGACTCAAAAAAAAAAAATCTAAATTTAACTAATAAGCCCAGTTTTTCAAAACATAAGATGTAGTACACTTATGTTAGAGACAATATTCAGTCTTATGTTGCACACAGCCTATGTAGTGGGTAAGGTTCTTACATAACCTGCCTGATCAGAATGAAGATATATGCAATGTTGCTTTGTTCCACAGGCCAAAATTTCAGGTATTTTCATGCAACTTGGAGGATTCATGTCTAGGGAACTTTTCTAGCATTCTTAAACAAAGAGAGATTGTATCTGATGTGTCTTTCCGTAGTCCTCTCTGGTGCAAACCCAGGGTATCTGCTCCAAGTCTGGAAATTGTGTGATGGGTGAATAGGATGATTCCCAATCATCCTTGCCAGACAAACTTCCCAAGAAATAAAGGGAACACTTATGCTTTTAAAGATATGTTTAATAAAGAAAGGCTACTAATTTGGAAAGTTTTTTTACTTCTAAAATAATGTGATAATAGTACCTTTTATCTTGGGACATGTTAAGTTAGGATAGTATGAATTTGTAAATATGTACATTTTTAGAATAATAATAAATATAAATGAATTGCTATGACTAGTGCATTTAATACTCAGTTTCATAGTGGTTTATGATCCTAGGGTATATGGGTATGTAGAATCAGAGGTCAGGCTCACTTTGAGGTATTAGTACTAGCAGTAGAATATAAGTTCAACTTCCTGAAGAAAAGAGTTTTACAGTAAACAGTCTGAACACATCCACTTCCATAGAATGCATCAAAATGACTTGTAGGCTGAATCAATACTGTGCGTGTTCTCTTTTAGGACTTGACACTGTGTTCACCCTGGCTGCTGTGGATGGAATGCTTTAACATTGCTGCTTTTGTGTCCCACAGATTAATACTTATTAGATCATGTCCAGAGTTATGCTTAGTAGGTCTTCCCAGTATTTATTTATTTTGTCTGGTTCGTTTGGTGCTTCCTTAACCAACTCTATAATATGTGTGTTGAGTCAGATAAGATTTTCACTTTTCATACTGGGGTCATTGGGCTCAGCAATAAATATCTCTGAGTTTCCATTCCTTTATCAGTAAACTATGTTCACATTCGCTGTCTTCTCTAGCTCTATGTGTTGTGACATTCAAAGGAAGCAATGTGAATAAAGACTATAGAACATGTTATTTACATGTGATATTAGGCTATTTATCTTCTTCACAGATCCCTTGTGTTGAATACGTACAACATTAAACTTGACTTTAAGGTTGGTGGATAGTGTGAATTTGTAAATATGTACATTTGGTGGATGCGCTCTGTTTCAGGACTTCACTTTTTCTGAGCTCATCTTGTATTTTGAAATGCAGTTTAGACATCATCTAGTTTAGACGCCACTAATTGCATGCTATGGTTTTGTTCCATAAATTGCTTCTATTTGTTGGCTAACCAAATACAGTTTTGACTATTTATTGTTATTACATCTTGGTTTATTATTCTAGAACTTAATTGGTTAAAATTTTAGCAGATGTTAAGTTATAATAATATATAATTAAGAAAATAATTCAGCAAATATTTTCATTATATAATATATTAATGTATATATGTTTATTAATAATATAATTTAATAAGCATTTCCAACCATACTTTAGGCAGTGTGTTAGTCCCCGTAAAAACCAAGCCAGTAGAACAAGATCATACCTTAGGTAATTTATAGGATAGTTTTTAACAATAATGAACACTTATTAAGTATTTATATCTACCACTTAAAAGCTTTTTTCCCCTTCCACATTATTTTGTTTTTACAAATGTTTTTACTGTAGTTAAGTTTTTTAAGTGGAGACATTAAGGACAATGGTGATATCTCAAAAAATGTTTTGTTGTAGAGTATTAATAATAGAACAAGCACCATTTATTTTCCTAAGGAATAATGGGACTTGAGAGCCAAACTCAATGTCCGCCATTGTCCTGAAACTCCTCAGGGAGGTATTGGTCACAAGGAAGTGGCTCTGCAGCCAGGCAGAGGTGGGAAGACCTGGGAAGAGGCAGTTAGCCCAGGCCTGACAATGCAGACACAACAGTTCTTTGGCAGAGAAATCAGGGCATGAGTAGAAATACACTTGCTGATGACCTATTTTCCTCTGGGTAAATGTTAGATATTAGAGAGGAAAAATTAATACGTTAATACAAAGCTCCTTTTGCACAGATATGAAAACGGTTCCTCAGTGGACTAAGAAATGTCCAATTAAGAACTGCTTGGAAACATTATCTAGGAAATGCTAATGTAGTCTGTAAAAATCTGTTTAACTTGTAAAATAGATACAAATAAAATATGGATATGGGGGCAAATTCAAATAATATTTCTCTAATTGTAAGATTAAAATGATTACAGTTAAGAGATTTTAGCAAACTAAATACCTCATTTTTAGCAGTTAATACTTATTTGAATGGTTTATAAACACTTTGGAGCTTTCTTCTCTCATCATTTTTCTTTTTTTTTTTTTAATTATTTTTATTTTTTTTGAGTTGGAGTCTCATTCTGTCATCCAGACTGGAGTGCAGTGGCCGCTCCCGGCCACCGCAGCCTCAACCCGCTGGGATCCGGTGATCCTTTCGCCTCAGCCTTCCAAGTAGCAGGAATTACAGGCATGCGCTACCACGCCAGGCTGATTTTTTGATTTATTGTAGAGATGAGGTCTCGCTGCCCAGGCGGGTCTCGAACCCGCGGGCTCAGGCAATCCACTCACCTCAACCTCCCAAAGGCGCGAGATTACAGGCTGAGCCACTGAGCCCGGCTTCTCATCATTTTATATTCCTGAAACAACTCAGGAAATATTTTAGAAGTTCACATAATGTTTTGATAATCTCAAGGGAGGTATATATGTTCACTCTAAATAGACTTTTTGAAAACCAACTTTTTTTTGACATAGGTTTCTGTATAATCTTCCACATATATACCGATCATTGATTTCTGGTCTAAAAAAGTAAAGTGAGAAGCAGTTTAGTAAATATTTCAAAAATAAAATTAGTACTTACCACAAGAATAGCAAATTATTTCTGTGTTCTTTGAGAATCAAATCAGAGAAAATAGTTTAAATGGTTACAACCACCAATAGCTTAACACACAGATACCAACATGTAAATGAAGCTCTGAATAGTTGTTGAATGGCTGCTAGATGTCTAGATATAACGCCTGTGAGGTGAGGCTTGGTTGTGCATTTTTTTTTCAACAGACAGATAACATTGTATGTGTGTATCATGTATAACATGGTATTTTCAAGCATGTATGCAGTTCTAGTTTCTGATCAAAATTTGCTTTGTAAAATGACCACTTATGTTTAGTGACACCTACATGGGTGACAGCTCTGTGGTATTATTTGAGATTTAGGTAAAGCAGTAATGCCTAACCACTAAGAATTTTCAAAGAGAATTCTTTTTTGGGATTTGCATACCCAGATAATGGTGTGTGTGTATGTGTTTGTGAGATTTGGCTTTAATTTTGGTTTGAGGAGAGGGGTTTAATACCTTGAGGCACTCTCAATTTCTGTAATTATTATTATTTTTTTACTTTTGAGCAAATTTAGGCAACTCTTGTTCATGCCTGTTGTGAGAAATTTACCAAAACATAAAAGTTCCTACAGTGAGGGCTACTACTCAGAAAAAAGTTCCCCATGGTATATTCTACTTTTCCTTGCTCCTCTGCTCCATATAGTTGTGTAGAAAAACTTTGAGGTTTTGGCTTCTTGAATGTCAATATTATGCACTTGTTTCAAAATACCAACAACAGGCCAGGTGTGGTGGTTCATGCTTGTAATCCCAGCACTTTGGGAGGATGAGGCAGGAGGATTGCTTGAGCCCAGGAGTTTGAGACTAGCCTGGGCAACAAAGTGAGACCTCATCTCTAAAAAAAAAAAAAAAAAAAGCCGGGCTTGGTGGCTCAGCCTGTAATCCCGCGCCTTTGGGAGGCTGAGGTGAGTGGATTGCTTGAGCCCGTGGTTTCGAGACCTGCCTGGGCAGCGAGACCTCATCTCTACAATAAATCAAAAAATCAGCCTGGCGTGGTAGCGCATGCCTGTAATTCTGGCTACTTGGAAGGCTGAGGCGGAAGGATCGCTGGAGCCCAGCAGGTCGAGGCTGCAGTGGCCGGGAGTGGCCACTGCACTCCAGTCTGGGCGACAGAGTGAGACTCCAACTCAAAAAAAAAAAAAAAAAAATTAACTAGCTGTGGTGGCACACGTAGTCCCAGCTAGTTAGAGGCTGAAGTGGAGGGTTGCCTGAGCCCAGAAGGTTAAGGTTGTGGTGAGCCGTGATTGTGGCACTGCACTCCAGCCTGGGTGACGGAGTGACACCCCAAATCCAAACAAAAAATAATAAAAATATCAACAACATACTTTAAACAATATTGCTTTCAGGAATATCAATAATTGGTGGCATCTGTTGAGTGCCAGATGCCAAGAAGTATGGTAATGTTTTGCTTATATTATCTTATTTAATTCTGACCTCAATCCTATAAAACAAAGTAAGACATTATTGCAACTTGGTGAGACCTTGTCTCTCTAATAAATAAAAAAATAAACTGGGCGTGGTAGCGTGTGCTTGTAGTTCCAGCTACTTGGAAGGCTGAGGCGGAGGTATTGCCTGAGCCCAGCAGGTCTAGGCTGTGGTGGCAGTGAGCGTGTCACTGCTCCAGCCTGTGCGACAGAGTGAGACTCCAACTCAAAAAAACAAACAAAACCATAAATGAAGAAATTGAAGTGTTGCGTGGTTGAATAACCTGCTCTGGACTACATAGACTATAATAATGTGGCAGGCATACAACTGAGATCTGTCGGCTTTCAAGCTTGCTCTCAAGCAGTACATCCTATTGCCTTCTCATATGGAACTGCTTGGGCACCAGAGCACTTAAAATAGCATTTAAAACAAGGATGACCTTATTTGGAGGAGTGTTAAAAGGTGTCGTTAACAAGTATATAGTTCCTCTTCCTCTAGAGCAGATTTTTTTACATGGAGGACATTTAAACTGCTATCTCTGTAGTTAAATAAATGGTTTTTAAAACTTTTGCTTCTTAGGTATGATCCCCCCCAATACATAAAGTATTAATGAAGTAAACATTTTGTTTTCTGGAATAATACATGTGAAAGAAATCTTCAAAGTAAAATAGGCAAATTAATATCAAAGAAGCTTATTTTAGAATGTCATTCTATAAGAGAGAGAGCAGTCTTGAAAGATTAAAGAAGATTCTCTTTATGATTATGAATTTGAAACATCTAGAATGAATGCAGGCCTGAGGATCATTTATGAAAGTGAAGGATATAGAAAGTTAAAAGACTCATTGCTTGGTACTGAGGTCACCTGCTTCGTAACAGACAGAAATAGAAGGGTACAAGTGTCAAGAATTTGTTCTGCCTTCCCCATGCTTTTGTAGCTTTATTTTTAGAGCTCTGCTAACAGCAGTTGGAAGCAGGTTTGCCCTTAACGCGCCTGCTCAGTCAGGTTGCTTTCTGTCTTGCAGTCTCTGCCTCCCTTGACAGGTGTGAGGGACTTCCTATGTGTCGCAAGCCAGCCACTTGGCATCAGCCACCCCTGATGTAGTGTGCTCCCTCAGACCACTGAGCTCATGAAAGAGGTAATTTTTACTGCCTGTTAGCATGTATTAGTTTCTTCTTAAGGCTAAGCTAATTGGAATGGAAGCGTATTGGATAGATAGCAGTACAGAAGGGATAAATACTATTTAATAAAGAATGGATTAGATAAACTTTCTACAATGGATCGATTCTTAAGGGAAGTATGAAAAAGTATATTTCAGGGTCTCCCCTATACATCCCAAGCAGACACCACAAAAGTCCAAATCACACAAACATAACTTTTTTTGTGATAAAAAACACTTGTTTTCTACTAAGGTAGCATATGTGTGTTAATGTTTCTGAAGAAATTAGGAAGAACTATTATTTTGAGGTTTATGCAGAGCATGGTATTAACTCAAAAGAAAAGTAAGTATAATAATTTAAAAGATATTGTTAAGAGTCACAGTTTCAAATATATGCATTTAATTATGACATTTTGATCAACAGTGGACCACATATACAGCAGTTGTCTCATAAGATTATAATACTGTATTCTTACTGTATCTTTTCTATGTTTAGATATGTTTGGATACACAAATATTTACCTTTGTGTTACAATTGCCTGTTCAGTACAGTAACATGCTGTACAAGGTTGTAGCCAAGAGTAATAGGCTATACCACATAGCCTAGATGTGTAGGAAGGAAAACCATCTAGGTTTGTGTAAGTTCACTCTTTGAGATCCACACAAGGACAGAGTCGTCTAAGGACACATTTTCCAGGCAATATCCCCGTCATTTAGTGACGCATGAGGGAACTTAAATACTTAAAACCCAGAAAACAACAGTGAGCAGAAGAGACCTTAGACAATGACTTTCTTAGGAACTGTCAGCAATTCACATTGTTAATACAATTAGGAGAGGAACGGTGGTTTTATACCACAGATACACGTTTGAATTGTCTGGGAAATTTTAAAAAATTACCAATGCCTAGGCCCTACCCTAGAAATGATGATAATTGACCTAGCATTGGTATTGCAAAGGAATCTACCTAGATGATTTTATTGTGTAGTCAAAGTTGAGAACCACTCATTTGGAGAACCCAACAGTAACTGGTTCTGCTTTTGCTGGTACCTGCATCATCTTAGGTAACATGCTTTGCTTCTTCATATTTCAGTTTCCTGTGTTAAGAGGCTGCTAGAAGGAATAGATCTTTAAAAACTGGAGAACTTTATAAGGTACATTTAGAATTATTTACCTCCAATTATATTGGCTTGCATAACTTATAGAAAATAACATTTGAAAGTGCACTAGCATTAATTAAAAAATAAGTGACAAGTCTTTTATTACTTGATATTCTACAAATAATATTCAATCAAAAATGTATTAAAGCTGGGCTCTGTGGCTTAACCTGTAATCCCACGCCTTGGGAGGTTGAAGTGAGTGGATTGTGTGAGCCCGCAGGTTCAAGACCCGCCTGGGCCACTTGGTGAGACCTCATCTCTACAATAAATAAAAAAACTAGCCGGGTATGGCAGCACGCATATGTAATTCCAGCTACTTGGAAGGCTGAGGCGAAAGGATTGCCGGAGCCCCAGCAAGTCGAGGTTGTGGTTGCCGGGAGCGGCCACTGCACTCCAGTCTGGGTGACAGAATGAGACTCCAACTCAAAAAAAATGTATTAAATACCTACTCTGTAGAAGACACTGATAGAGAGACTAAAGAACCTGACCTTATATTTGTTCTCAAGTAGTTATAGTCTGGGGAACTAATATATGTAACCAAAGAAATAAGTAACATTCCAAAGCTGTGTGTACTTCACAGCAATGTACTATAATAGTGCTACAGTACATGCGGGCAGAGTAACAATTCTGGACTCCTGAGACATTTGTGAAGTTAACCGGATTGTCAGTTTACTGTTCTCCACATCACAGCTTTTTTCTTAAAGGTTTAGTCTTTGAAGCTTCGTTGGTAGCTTCAATGCACCTTATCTAGTCTTCTCTCTGTACATAAAATTTTCCTCAGTGAATCACATTGTCTTGGGACTACCTTTAATTATTTGATTACCTGTGTGTTTATATCTGCCTGGTACTTTAATATGATGTTTACTTAAAGATGCAGGGTAGCACGCGAGTGTGCGTGCATGGGCGTGTGTGTGTGTGTGTGTGTGTGTGTGTGTGTGTGTGTTGGGGTCTCAATCTATTGCCCAGGCTGTAGTGCAGTGGTATGACAATGGCTCACCATAGTCTTGACCTCCTAGCTTTGACCTTCTGCCTCAGCTTCCCAAGTAGTATGTACCACTATGCCTGGCCACTTTTTTGATTTTTTTTTTTGTAGAGACAAGGTATTGTCTAGGCTGTTCTTGAACTTCTGGGCTCAAGCAATCCTTCCACCTCAAACTCCCAAAGTGCTGGGATTACAGGATTGGGCCATGGTACCCTGCCTAAGGCAGGGTTGCTTTTGATCTGACCTTACGTAATAGACAGGATTTAGGTGCAAATACAATAGGTTGAATTTTCCAGTTTAAGATTAGAAGGAAGAAAACATTAAACAAAGGTAGAGAATATACAACTTGAATGAAAAAAGAAAGTTATCACAACAGTAACAGAGTACCATTCATCCACTATGGGCCATATATGCTGACCGCATTTTTATTATTCTTGTGTTTCCAGCTTCCCACAGGTATTAATTAGTAAATTTTATTTAGTAAGAAGTGAAGTTCAAAGAGTTTCAATATCATACATAAGTAATTAAGTCAGGATTCAGATCAGGCCAGCAGGCATTCTGATCTCAAAAGCTGTGTTCTTTTCACTCTGTCCTATATAAAGGAATAATGGTAAAAGACAAAAAGAAAGTACAAAGAAGGGGCTGGGTTGTGGAGTGCCTTTAATGCACAGAATGAATTTTATCATGATGGAAGTGCCATTGAAGACTTTTGAAAAAGGAATATCTTTTAGGTATTTTAGAAGGCTAATCTGACAGGGTATAGGCTTTGTCAGTTCAATAAAATGTTTATTAATTCAAAAACGATAGATTGAACACATACTGTATTCTCACAGTGCCTAGTCCCTGGGAATAGAATTGCATCAATTAATGTTTATGTAGGGAACTGTTTTGTGTAATATGCTGTAATATGTAAAGTGCAGATGCTGTGACTGATTTATCTTTATTCCACATAAATGGTCTTTTTTGTTCATAATTGTTACTGTTTTTCAGGTAACAATGCTGATGTTACTAATACACTGTATTTGAAAATCTTTATAAATTTATAAAAACATTTTTGTTAACATGAACTTTTTCCTTCTTTTTTGTGGGGAGGGGGAGATGTAGTCTCATTCTGGAGTATAGTGGCATAATCATAGCTTGCTATACCCTCAAACTCCTGGGCTTAAGCAATTCTCCCCCCAAAAAGTTAGGACTTCAGGCGTGTGTTATCATACCTGCCAAATTGAAAAATATTTTTTGGAGAGATACTGTCTCGCTATGTTGCCCAGGCTGGTCTCAACCTCCTTGCCACAAGCCATCCTCCCACCTAGGCCACCCAAATTGCTGGGATTAGACTTGAGCCACTGTGCCTGGTCCATTATAATTTTTGAGTATTTATTTTTGGGGTGGAATTATCTGGATAAAATGTAAAAGAAGATGAAAGTCTAAAATTAACAAAGTGACATGACAAGAAAGCTTCCAAGATTAAAACAGATTAAAGACATCCCCCAAAAGCAATACAATGAACACCAAAGCTATGATTTCGGAGTCTGGGCTTCTTTAAAATAAGAAATTCTTTTCTTTTTATATATAGCACAGGCATCTAAACTATAAACCCAAAGGTGTAAGGAGTGAGAATGTGATACTCTATGATGATGAGTTGGAGAATGTATTCCACCAGATACCATTCAAACTACAGTTCCCATACTTGAAAAGTAGTTCCAATTGTAAAGTCATAATAGTCTGCATTATGTAATACTTGAAGCACATACTAAGTCATGTTCCTTGGAATCCTCTTCTGAATTTCACAGATAACATTTCTGTTAATCTCTCAGCCACAGTGTGAATTCTTAGACCCTGTCCTTAATTTTCCTAGCCACTAGTGCTATATAACTTTTTGGCAGGGGTGTTGCAATATCTTTACTTAGATATAAAGTAATTTTTCCCAGCTTTATAAATATGATTCTGTTTGCATAAATTTTAACTTATTTGTAAATCTTAATCTAGGTATCTATTTTAGAACCTTACTTTTAAATGTCTTCTTTTACACCGTTCTGCTAAGCTGTTAATACATTTGAAAAGAAAGTGTATTAATGGTCTACTATTTTCATGTTACTACTATTGTGTTAATTAGGCATGCATCTTCACTTTTAAATTGAAAGCACTTGTGTTTTAGCATGGCCTATGTTTTATGTCCAAAACCCCCAGGAACAATGACTTCTAATAACCGGTTAAATAATTTTAAAGATGGTGAAGAAACTATCAATATTATTTGCTAACCCATTTTATCACAACAAAATTTATTGTATTACCAATATATCTTATTTAACCAATATTGAAATATCCAGTTCAATGAGAAAAACTCTAAAAATCGGCTAAGTCAGAAAAGTACCTCACGTACTTTGGATTCTTCTGTCTAAATCTTCACTTACTGTTCAAAGTAAATATAAATTTAGTACTTGAGTGATAGCGACAAATGCTGAAACCTAATCCTAATTTCTCAGTGTTCTGATAGGCCATATTTGGCAAATCACTCCTCTCTCTGGACTCACTGATCCAGCAAATATCTTTTCTGTTGACTACAGAGTGACACTGCATGAGACATAGGGCACAGTTTTGTGGTTCTCTTTTCAGTAGTTGTGAATTTAGTAGTATTGACTGAGGGTGTGAAATAGTGAGTTTGCTTTAAAGTCGTCAAAAGTACCAAGTGTGGAATTGAGTTTTGCTTTAAATAAAATTTGGTAATGCATGCAAAAGCAAGTATGCAAGAAACAGAGCTAAATCTATTCCCATGTAACTGAACATCATTGCAATCTTGAGCCCTCATTAAGAGTGATGACAGAGTACTTAAGCAAGTTACTTATTAACCTCAAATGATTTAAGGATTCTTCCCTAACTCATTTGAACCAGGGATATTAAGATCTGGAGAAGGCCTAAGCAGTTCTAGGCTTTGAAAAGGAAGAGTTCATCTAGCATCCTTTGAAATCAAGCTAATCTGTTCTGACCTTTGTCTCTACTGCTGATCCTTAGATATCCATGTTCTTACTGTGACTGCTTCGCTGCACATGTTACTCTGTGCCCTCCTCATGGCAATCATGAGGTTCCTTCAGGTAACTGGCTTTTAACAGCTATTTTCATGTCTCTTTTTTGGCCAGGATTTCCAGAACTTATTTAGAACTCCCATCCAAGATTTTGACTCTGGTCTGGGTTCTGTAGTGTCTTCCTTTGGCTACTCATTCAGTGTAGAAATTAGGGGTAGTAGGCATGTGAAAGGACGGGAAAGTGAATTCTTAGTTAACACCACTGAATTTTGCCTCTTTATGCTTATTGAAAGTATTCAGTACTTACATTTTAAATTTATTTTCTTATATACCTTGGATATTTGCCTCTGGTAAGGAAGTGTAGTTGGATTAGGCAATATTGGAAGCTCAGCCTTAAAAAGTACATACATATTAGAAAAATACTTTCTTTCAGATATGATTTTTGAATAACTTTCTCCTCGAAGTAATGAAGCAATGTGAGCCTTGGAAGGAGGTTGAGGAGGATACTGAAATTACTTCCCCAGCATTCATTCCAGTCTTCCCCAATGATGTAATATTCATATAGTTTGCAAGGAAGGGCCTTGATTCCATGCTAATCAGTGCAGTCTCTTGCCTCTTGACAGAGGTGGGAACGACACCCCAGTTGTTCTAGAATGATATCTATTACTATTGTTCAGTAAGTAAGGAAGAGAATATTTCTCTTCTGGATTTTGTGGGATACAAATGTAAAGTTGGGGACTGCAACATGATTTTGCTACCCTAGGTGAAACCATGATGACACGATACAAGGAAGAACATGATATAAAAATCAATTGCAGAGAAGGAGAACTAGAATCCTTATTAAACTACACTTGAAAGCTAACCTTACTTATAGAGATTTTATGTGTCCAAAAATAATACCCTTAATTTATGTAAGCAGTTTGAATATTTTTGGTGCTTGGTACCAAAAATGTTCTAACAAATACAAAAGGTCGTTTGCTGACAGTTCCCAAACGTATTCACTCCAAGATCTTTCACTAATATCTTGCCTTCAATATCCCCAAGATGTAATGAACTTGTTGGTTCAGAATTAGAGCACTTTTCATCGCTATCCTCTCTTCTCCCAAACTTCTCTCTCTCTCACTCTTTTTTTTTTTGCTTATGGTATCATCCTCTAGATAGGCACTCAGTTAGAACATGTTGGGTCAACTCAATACCTTACTTTTTTATGCTCTACTAATCCCCCTGCCTCCCAAATTTAATTGACTACCACATATTTTTCTTACTCTATTTTCTGTTTTCATTGCTATTGGCTATCTCAATATTATTTGCTAACCCATTTAATCACAACAAAATTTATAGTAATACCAATATATTTTATTTAACCAATATTGAAATATTCTAGCTCAATGAGAAAAACTTTGCTATCTTTTAACTAAATTATGACATTATGTTATTGTAAGAATCTGTTATTATTCTGCCTCCCAACCCCAATGATTTGTCCTCCACATTTCAGTCTAATATTTTTAAAACAAACAAATGTAACAAAATTCTGATCAAGTTTCTTCTTTATTTTAAAAAAATTCAGTGGATTCATTGCTTACAGGATAATGGTCAACCTACTTTTTTGTGTGTGTTGGATTGCTGGAGTGCACCCTAGTGTCGACCTGCTGGGCTCAGGCAATCCTCCGCCTCAGCCTTCCAAGTAGCTGGAACTACAGGCATGTGCTACCACACCTGGCTAAGTTTTTGATTTTTTGATTTATGGTGGAGACGAGGGCTCACCATGTTGCCCAGGCTGGTCTTGAACCCATGAGCTCAGGCAATCCTCTTGCCTTGGCCTTCTAAAGTGCTGGGATTATAGACTTGAACCACCACGTCTGGCCCCTCAACCTATTTTTAAAGTCTCTCCTTTCATCTTCATTCTGGTCTTGTGTTTCATTTTAAAAATTGGGAATAATATTAATATGCTCATAGATTTATTGTGAAGGTTGTAATGTGTGAAAGTATCCAGAACATGGTAGACTCAGAATTAGGTGGTACTTGCTTTTATATACTGATCAATAGCAGTTATTGTCCAAATACTGCCTCTGTGACTTTGCATATGCTGTTCTGTTGCCTGCCCTGCCCCAGCCTCCTTGTGAATTTCACCTTTTCTTTAATTCAGTTGATCCCTTCCCTGTGTTATTGCTTTCAACAATTAAAGCTCCCTCTGTTATGTAATCCTTGCATTTTGTCAATAACTTTGTTAACAGCATTGATTGCATTGTTTTGCTATAGTTTTTTTTTTCCGAAAAAGCTTGTTTTTCTCTATTCAGTTCTGTAAAAATAGAAACTTAACTCTCTCTACCTATCTGAAGTTACAACTTTACCCTCACACTTCTGTCCTCTTTCCCAACTTTATTTTCCTCTGGCATATATAAACATCTAACATGATATAGTTTCCTTATTTGTCACATATTCTGTCTTCCCCAGTAAAATGTATATTCCACTAGGATAGAGATTGTTTTGAAATTCACTGCTGTGTCCCCAGATTCTAGAAGTCAGCATTTTCAGGGAATAAATGAATAAATGAATGTCTTATTTATCTTTTTATTTTTAACACCTAAGAGAGTAGCTGGCATATGGTAGGTGTTAAAAAAAAGTTGACTAAATAAATGAATGAGTGATGGCTAGAAACCTGAAAATTGACAGAATTTAAATAAGTGACCTAAATATAGAAAGTTCTCTATTATAGTTGGAGTGCATTTAATTTAGAGAAGTTAGGGGTTAATTATAGTAATATTTCCCAAGTGCACCATTTTGAGCTTTTTTTCTTCTTCTCCTTCTCTATTCCTGTGATGGAAATTATAAAATTGAAAGAAAAAAGGTGTGTGTGGGTAGGGGCAGGAGGGTTGGGGAGATAGAGCCTTGTGATTAGTTTTTATCTATTTACAAATATAAAGCGATTTAATACTGTAAATAAAAGTTTCTCCAATCTTCCTGTCTGCTAGTTAATAAAGGGGAAATATAAACCCACAGGTATTATATTATAGTCAAGAACATTTTTTTCTTAGTTATTTTATAGTCTTGTGAAAATAGTTCAATATCTACATGGCTATTTAAACACGAAGTTTTTGTTAAATCACAAAAGAGAAATAGAATTGAGAGGAAAAAAGTACCTTTCAGTTCTAATCTGACTTTTATGAGATAGAAAATGCTATTTCATTTCATACTAATCACACAGCAGTCAGATATTGGTGAATGTATTGGTCTAATTTGAATTGGTGACTTAAGTGTAGAAGATTCCATTATCAAAATAATGCTCAGCTAATATGAAAAGAATGAAAGAACAAAATGAAAATGAAAAGAAGAAAGGATAGAAGGAAAGAAAGAAGGGGAGAAGGAAGGAAAGAAGAGGAGAAGAAAAGGAAAAGAGAACTGCAGTGGTAGTATAGTGAGACCTCACTCAGAAATGAGTAAAGTGTCTATAAAATGTGTTTCTTTTGTTGTGTCTAACAGCCGCATTTCGGTTCTCCAGATATATTAGTGCGAATATACACATACATGGACACACATATACACACATAATAATAAGGAATTAAAAAAAGCAAACTCATTCTATCTCTGACTTGAAAATCTGTTGTTAAAATAAGCTTTCCTAAATGGAGTAATGTTTGTCTTCACTGTGGCAAAGAGAGTTAAATTATAGGAGTAGTAAACTGACTGATTTGCTGCAATAAAAATCATGAAGAAATACCACTCTTTCTCTCCCAGCTGTGTTATTTTTTCATCATTCTCTGTTAGTCTCTCTCCTATGTATTAGGATTGGGGCTCTAAGGCTATTGATCCCTATCTTGTACTCTGTTTTTTGTTGTTGTAGTTTAACAGCAGCCTCCTACGGCCTAAATATTTAAGGAATGCTTTTATCTCTAGGTACTTAGGTAAAAGAGTAGTTGGACTCAGCCTCTCTGGGAGGCATCATTTTTTGGCCACTTTCTCCACCTGTTTAATCCTGTCCCACTGGTATCTCTCACCAGGATCTTAATATACTCATGACTATTGGCTGTTGTTATTTTATTTCTGCCACCTGTCTTGCCCTTTCTACCTTTTATCATCTAATAAAAGGCATTTCCTCTTTCAAGACCCAGTTTAAAGTCTTGTCTGTAAGTAGTGTTAAATCTTGTCTCTACTGTGCTAGTTTGGTAAACTGTTTTTAACCTCTCTGTGTCTCATCTTTATAACAGTTTCCGTCTTAAAGCATGATAATGATGATTAAATCTGGTCATATGTGCTTATCACATTTTCTAATATGGCAATATATGTTCAAATAAGTCTGACTGTCAGAAGGAAGTAATTGCTACCTTCTATACTAATAGTGTTCTTTGTGCAAATACCTCATTAAAATCCTTGTTGCGTTATATTGTAGTCACTGATTTGCCTTTGTGTTTCTCCACTAGTTTGTGTGCTCTGTTAGCATAGATTTCTGCATTCAAATGCTTATTCTAGGCAAAATGAATATTGTTGTTAGGAATAATCACTTGCAATCTAAAAATATTTCCATAAACACAAAAATATAAAATGTCCAAACATAGTTAAAAAAAATTAAAGGATCAAAAGAATGTTAAAAGAATAAAGAGCTATGGAAGGACTAAACTATAAGTAAATCAAATACAAGTATATTAAAATAAATATATATTTTATATGAATAGAAGAACATTCATTAATTTTTTTGATTAAAGATATAATAATGCAGGTAATCCATGTGAGGGTAGAGAGCTTGCTAGTTGGAGATACCAAGTGGTGAAGATAAACCCTTTTATGGAAAAGGAAAAAGAAACCTTTTGGGGAAATGAGTTAGTGAATAAAAGCCTTTTCGAACTGGATTTTGGTTCCAAGACCAAATGATGTGTAATGGGGGCGGAGGGGGTGAGGGAAGCATGAGATTTTTATGGAAAATCTGGAAAGAGGTGAAATACATAAAAAAATCAATGTGTAAGTTCAAAAAGAAAAGCATTTAAGTTCACAATGTCAGAAATTGGCTAGAAATATGTGATTCAATTTTAATCTCTACTTTGGAGTTTTGTTAGACTTTGTTTTCACTTATGGAATATGAATTAAAAGGAATCTTAGTTTCTAACACCAGGAAGTAGCAAACTTTTATTTCCTAGATATATTGTATATTGTTTCATATCTATTTTATTGCCAATTTGTGGTTCAGACATTTTAATATTTTCAGTAGTAGTTTTGACCTTTGTTTTGCCATAGTTAAATTTCCTTCATTATTTGGATACAAGAAGTAGCAGGATGACCTCCAGAAAAGCCAGCCTTCAAAATGGTAGTGCACTTCATGGAAAAAGGTGTAGATAGTGAAAAAGAAATGAAGGACAATATTACAAATTGAGGCATAGCTATTTGGATGTATAGAAGTTGTTGGTGCAAGAAGTCTCCAAGGCAGAAATATATTGTGTAGCCACAGGGTGGTGAATCAACCTTGAGAAATACTAATATTAAGAAACTTGAGGTGGTTTAAGACTACTCAGATTCTTTATCTTTAAAGATCCAGGTTATGCAACCCATATGATTATACCTGGAACTCTGAATTGCTTGAAAATCACACAAAACTTGAAAGTTGGAAAGAAAAAGCAGAGATGGCAATTGAGAACGTAATTTCAACTCGAAAAAATGGTTTCTAAACTTTGAGGTTGGTTGAAGGAGTTAAGGGCAGATTGCTTTTATTTTAAATTATATGTAGGAAAATTTTAACTAGTAATTACCAAAAGTAATAAAAGAAGGCCCAAGCAATTCTGCAACTCTGGAAAGAGGAAATCATAAAGAACACTGCAGTCTATAGTTTGCTAAGCATTTTCCCCATATATCATCTCCCTTAAGCCTACCAAACAAATGCTGGGAATGTATCTTATGCCCATTTTATTTCTTTATAACAATGATTGAGACTCAAAGTAGTTAAATGAGTTGTCTGCTTGACTCCGATTAGTGTGTTATTGCTGCTAGAAAATATGTTTATAGACTGAGAAAATATGCTCTTACTATTAAACATTGACCATGATCTGAAGTGTTGCATGATCAATGCAGATAGGCATGCATGTTATTTTACTTCCTTTAGACTATGAATTGTACCCAAATCGACTATTAATTGTACTCAGCTGTTGTTCATATGAACAACATAATATTCAATTCAGTTCCTGAAATGCTTTTAGAATACACATTTTATCAATAGATTTAAGTGAAATAATTATAGTAATTGAGGTGCCTTGCATGCTTATATGGGATGTGCTTAGAGGGTTCTAAAAATATATAACTGTATTACGTTGAATTACTACTAATATAATATTAAGTGGAAACATCTGAAATCCAAAAAGCAGAAAGAGGTGGCTAGCCCCTGGCAGCAAAGCACACGGTATAAGGGCATGGGTCCTAGAATCAGATTGCTTCACACTGACCTTGTCACTTACTTGGGTTGCAATACCAGGCAAGTATATTTTACTTCTCTCCATCTTAGTTTATTCCACCATAACATTCCATCAGAATTGGGACTCTGTCTTTCAAAATTCAACACCATATTCTTTGTGTATAGAATAGTTCTCTATGTGAAATAGGCATGTAATAACTTTTTTGAATACAGCTGTAAAGTGGAACCACATTATCTACCCGTAGGCTGCTTACCAGAATTCCTAGCAAATATAGAAAATAGTAACAACCAGCAAATACAGAAAATGCTATATGTTACTATTATTGTCATTATTAGTTACTATAATTATGACTGAAGGTGAAAGAGGTGGAAAAAGATAAAGAAGCAGAAAGGCCCTTCATCTGTAGAGTATGTTATTATCTAAGGGTTGGTTCATTTTAGTTAAACCTATAGAGAAGAGAGCTATGCCTTTCTGTACTTCCTGACTAATAAAGGTTTGAATTGGTCCTGAACCTATTTCTTCTCTTGTTCTACTTGTCTTCTCTTTGTTTCATAAAAAATAATTTGATTCCTTTGTTTCTAATGGTTGGATTTATCTTGAATTTGAGAAATCTTAAAAAAAAGAAAAAATTCTAAGAAAACAAGCAAACAAACAAAATTCAAAAACTTTCCCAAAATAAACCACTTGCCTGTTGCTACTTCAGGAATGGTTCATTATTCTGTGTTCTTTATACAAACTACATTGCTCTTTAAAAATGTCTTTGAAGCTAATTGGCAAGTGATTCTCATTACTGATAACCTGGCTGTATCTGTCCATCTCTATCGATGGCTATTTGTTTATCTTTTTAGCTAGCTATCATTTATAATGAAAGGTTTTATTTAAAAATTTAGGGTTTTTTCCCCCCCTTCTTTTTCTCCTGGTCATCTTCCTTCTTTCCTTTCTTTCTACTTTTTCCTTTGTTTCTTCCTCCTGCCCCCCTCCTTCCCTTCTTCCCTGTCTCCATCTATCCTTCCTTTTCTTTTTCCTTTTTGCCATTTTTCTTGTAAGCTATTTAGGCTCTATAAAGAGAAGTGAGGATTAAAATAGAAATCACTGAATTCTGATTTAAAATGCAGAAATGTGTCTTCTGGAGATCTCCTTGACCACCCCCTGCCAGACTATCACCCCAGCGTTATTAAACCCTCCTCTGAATCCCATTCTACCTTGTGCTTGGTGTACTTAGCATACCTTATTTATTTTAGTTTATGTGATTAATTTTTTCCCTTATTTTCTAAGAGTAAGAACTGAAACTTTTACTTCTGTTGTTCACGTTGCATACATCTCAGCACAAAGCAAAGCCTCAATACGTTTGTTTATTTCCCACTCTTGATATTTGACAAATTTCTTTTGGCTTTTCTTGTTCCACCTTTCTGTTGTTCCCCAATTCTTATTTCAATAAAGGGTTGTTGCTGCTATTTTCCCAGTGATGTTACAGTAGAAGTCTATGAAGTGACTTTATACAAATAAAGCATTGTATACAAATTGTGTATGTCAGTATCTCAGATGTCTAGTTATTTCATGATTTTCCTTGATAACTTTACATTGTAGAATATGAAGAATATTTATTTCCAATTATTTTTCTTAGTTTTCTTTTATCTTCTCCTTTATATCACAAGATGCAAATGAGAGCTTTAGTATAAATCCAGTGTTATATTTGTTAGCCACACCCAAGAGAGCCCAGTTACTGGTAAGGAAATATTCGTGTAAGTGGATTTTAAATGTTGGAAATATATTTTCAATTCTTAGTTTTCATTACATTAAAATAATTTTAAGAATACAGATAAACTGCATCTTCTATGACTGCTCCTACACTGAAATAAAATAGCCAAGGGCTTACATTTTTTTTTTAAATCCCATTTTCTAATTTAAATGCATGTTGTATTAACTCCTTTTTTTACTTGTCTGTATTTTTGTTAACATGGATACAGTACTCTTATTTGAGCCATTGCATAACTTGCACACATCTATGTAGCCTTCAATATGGATTATATATCCATTGTATTCAAGAACGTGCTTAGTGCTGTTCTTTGTATAAGAAGCTTGCATTTCCCTATTGCAAGATAAAACTCATTTTCACCCTTCATTAAAATCATACATGTATGTATATAAGTAAAATTTTTACATGCAAACGCCTTTTCCAGTGCTATTGCCCCTTCCTCCCTTCCTTCCTCTCTTCTGTCTTCCTCCCTCCTTCCCATCTTCATCCTTTTTTTGTCTTTCTCTTTATTCTTTCTCCCCCCTCTTCCCCCTTCCCCTTCCCAATGCATTTGACTCTTTTAGGACTGAGCTAGAAGACTGATTTCCTATGATGTTATGTTTACAAAATACATGGAGATTTGTTGATGATGCAATCAAATTGATGCAACGTCTATGAAATTAAATAGGAAAGGGGAAATTATCTTTCAAGATTTGGGCCAATAAACTTGTTCCTTGTTTTTGTTGTTTCCTAATGACTTATAGGGACATCTGGTATTTAAATTTCAAGCTAGATATTTCTAACTGGAATTGTTGCATTGACATGGGAGAAGACCTAATGATTTTCTTTTACCAGGGCATCTAATGTTCATATATTGTTTTATCTATTCTCTCAATCATATTAATAGAGCCATTCTTTTTAAGCTGACTTAACATGTCACCTTTTACAGGGGTATTTTCAAATGAAGAAACATTTACAGAAAGAGACAAATGTATCTAAAATGGAGAATGACGAGTTAAAGCTGGGAGGGAAGTTAACTCTTTTCAGTTCCCTTTAAGTGTCATCATGTGGTACTATCAACTGTATCTCTGCAAACAACTCCTGTTTTCTGCTTTCTTTGAGTTAGTGCAAAGAAACAAAACCAAATGAAAAGAAAAACATCCATTGTCAAAAAGCACTTAAAAGCCACATGTAATATTTTGTGCTATAGTCTCTCTAGGCTTGCCACCACCCATCAGCAAATAATTAAAATTCACTGTTTTGAATTTAAGTAGGTTAATTTGGTAATTTGAGGCTTCAGAATTGAGTGGGGGAAAAATGTCAAGTGAATCAGAGTGAAAAGTGGAGACTGCACTGCATAATATGACAATCATCATCAATCTACTGTTAGAAGTGATGACGTAAAAAGCGTGCAGAGTCCATAATTTGTTTCCATCTAATCATATACTTGTGTGGTGAGTGTCCAAAAACCATCTTCGTATTAGCTTTTTTTTTCACCTTGATGCTTTGTGCTTTCTGAGATTTTATGTGGTCACATGAACTGTGAGTGATGCTCAATATTGACAAGTACAGTGCAAACAGCAGATGGTAGGATATTGATGGAGACATTTGTTAATGGGCCAGTTGTCTTGCTCAGATGTACAGCTTTTTGGCAGAGTTTTTTTTTTCTCATCTTCCCACACTGTCTACCTTAGAAGGAGGAAATAACCCCAAAGCTCTTTTATGTTTCTTTATGGGAAAAATAAGAGGTTAATGTTAGGACATGGACCTTAAATAAAAGCACCCATAGTAAATGGAGCTACTGCATTATGAAAAAGAACAATTCTTTTGAAATAATATAATTTATCCATTATATACCAGACTATTAAAGCAATAAAATAAAATAATTTTTATGATGAATTTTTAAAAAAGTATTTTATTTTTATAACTCTATTAGTCCCTTCAGTAATTAATGTTTTATATATTGGATACATAGCTTTATACATATTTATGTGTGTGGGATGGTGCTGTCCTATAACCAACAATAAACGCCTTAAGGAAAAAGATGTCTTATAAGTCATTTGTATAGGAGAGATGGGGACTGGGTTTCCTAGGGTCTCGGAAACCATCTTTCTGTTAATGTTGTATCCTTAAGATCTGCTTTAAGGAATCCCTAAAGCGAATCTCAAACTTCAACCCTATTTCAACTCTAGGTTTGCTCAATTACCTGAGAACAGTGAGAATACTCAACTTTCCCAAGAGGATTTTCTTTAATTTTTTTTTATAGATTCATAATGTATGTATTTCTGGGACACCTGTGATGTATTGATGTATGTATACAATGTAATGATCATATCAGAGATTTTCCTTTTACTGGAAGAAAATGCAATGATTTGCACACAGGTAGGAGTTATTGACTCTACTTTCTGTTAGAGCAAGGTTAAAACCTTAGAATGGAATTGTAATCACTGACTTTGAGTAGAGTGTTCTACTGAATGTCATTCATATGATCCACACATCCCTTGCTCTTTCTGTAAACCTTTGCAGATTTCTGGATTGCTAGTTCATTTTCATTTTGCTTACTTTATTCTATTCCCTGAAGATCCCAGATGAAGTCCCACAAACATTAATTGTCATCTCCCCTGAGCTCCTGTTGCATGGACAATTTTAAAAACTTAAATAACAACAAAAAGTAACTTGTAGGGTGTATTTAACATATCAATAAATTGTAATATATGAAAACTTCAAACAAATTTTAACTTGCTATTTATGTGAATGTTTATTATGTATAAGGTACCCCACTGAGTTAATTTTACATACATGAGTTCATATAATTTCCCCAATAACCCAGTAAATTAGATTTTGCTACTTATGTTCTAAAGATGGGGAACCTGAGACTGAGAATTTCTATGGTCACACATCAAGTAAGAATAAGGCCTCAAATATGTGTATCAGCCAAGTAGGCCAGCTTCATCATGAGAAAGCTGACCCATGGGACAGAGAGACTAGATGAGTTGAAGTAATAACACATACTATTTTACATCCTGTATATCTAAATCCTGCTTTATTAACAAAATATTTATTTAAGAATGAAGATAAAATGGAGAACCCAGGACATCTTTAGAAAAATAAGAGCATACGTAAAATATAAATTAATATTGGAATTAAATTTTGTTAAATACCACCAACATAAGCATTCAAAATTTAATTTTAACATGCTTGGGGGCAGGGGTAGAAATGACAGTTAAAATAATAACCCGCTTAAAAAAAATAGTCTATTAAGAAACTTCTAAGAAACAAAAGAGAGTAAAAGTTAAATTTCCCATTTTTGTTTTCTGCTATACTGTTCTTTTTAAAAATTGTAGCGTTTCTTTTCTTTTTGTTCTGGAAAGCAAAATTTAGAGAATAACATCTTAAGGAGAGGTCCCGAACATACTGCTTGTAGAGCGATTAATGTATCCTTTTCTTACCTGTCAAAGGTGAACATGATCCAAGACCTCATACTAATTTTAAGCAAGTTATATTTTTCCCTCCCATGAAAACAATATACTACTCTGGAGAAGCAAGTGTAACTGCAAGTTTGCTGCTCTTTGGTGCACCTGAGTTTAGTTTGACTGCTCTCTACCACTGAGATTACATCCTGTGGCTACTCTCTCATGAACCTGAGAGCTCCTAACAGCAGAGATACTGTGACCTTCATGGTTCTTATGTGAAATGGAAAATACCATGAAAGTTGAAAAATCCACCGGGATTTATTTTCATAGTTTTGGGGAGTTTTGTTCTCAGAAAAGAAGACTGGTGGTTAAAACATCTGGATTTTATTTTCTAACCCATCTGTTCTCAAGTTTGTTGTACTGCCATTTAGCCACTAGTTAAATAGCCAAACAAAACACAAGGAAACCACGGCCTCTTTTGATTGTGAAGTATAACAGATTTTCTAGAATATTTGTTAATTCATAGGGGTAAGATGAATTAAAAGTAGAAGGTCTGTACTTTTTTCCTGTTTTCATGTCAAGACAACTCTACCAGTAGAAAGGTCTAGAGATGGAGAGATTAGCTCAGCTTTAAATTCCAAGTCAGGAAGCTTCATTGTGAACTTGAACAAGTTATACTATTCTAATGTATTTTAATTTTCTTTGCTACTTTTCATTTGCATTTAGTTAAGAAAATAAAAACTATTATTACTGCATTCTCAGATATTTTTAAATGCAAAATATCTGATATACTGTAAAAGAGCCAGTTTATGGTCAAAGTTAGTTCCCTTGATCATTTGATCATCTGAGAATTAAGGTTTCATTTGGAATCGCAAAACCTAATATTTTCATTGTACCTTTAATGATTGGAACATCATCTCAATATATTATGACTTCATAAATAAAATTTGCCACCTTTGGCACTTTCCAGTATGATAAACATTTGTGAATTTAAAGAAAAATTATTAAAAATATATGTTTTGACTCAGACCTGATTTTCACTGAATTGATCTTAAATTTCACATAAGAATAATATTCGCCGGGCTTGGTGGCTCAACCTGTAATCCCGCACCTTTGGGAGGCTGAGGTGAGTAGATTGCCTGAGCCCGTGAGTTCGAGACCCGCCTGGGCAGCGAGATCTCATCTCAACAATAAATCAAAAAATCAACTGGGCGTGGTAGCGCATGTCTGTAATTCCGGCTGCTCGGAAGGCTGATGCGGAAGGATCACCGGAGCCCATCAGGTCGAGGCTGCGGTGGCTGGGAGCGGCCACTGCACTCCAGTCTGGGCGACAGAGTGAGACTCCAACTCAAAAAAAAAAAAAAAAAAAAAAAAAGAATAATATTCAAGAAGATGCCTTTTAAAAAATAATTGGCATATCAGCTAAGAATGCTTTAACTTTTGAAGGCTAAGAAAGACAAGAGATTTGTTTCCAAGAGATTTATCACAAATATTTCTTTTTGTTAGTACTACTTCCTATGGTTGCTTATTAAAGACATAGAAAGCCTGAGGAAGGACTAACAATATGTATTACTTCACTAGCTATCATAGTGAGGCCATTTAATGGTTTATAAAGGACATATGGTCATTGGAAATGATTAGTTTTTTTCAGAGAAGTATCTTAAGTGCAGTATTAATAATTAATCTCACTTTTATTAACCATACTGTAGATCATATTTTTAATTTGTTACCACTTTATACTATATACATTAAGAATGTGTGTCTAGAGAGTGCTAATCTAACTATTTATGTAGATATAATTATTTTTACTTGATAAAAGTCATATTTTTATCATATATTTTTATAATGAAACAGCAGTGGGTTTGATACTTTTGCATACGGAGTCTTCAGATGGGCATGGATCTGTATTTTATTTCACTCTTCACACCTGCATTGTGTATTTTTGCTATGTGCTAGTTCTTAATGGGCACTTCCTTGGCTTTAGGAGGTTATTATTAGTACTGTATGTTTAAACGTAATTTGAAGTGAGATAATTTCTTCCCTTGAGCTTATGTGCAAATATATCTCAAAAGTATTGTATATTTTGAACTTTCGAATAAAGTTCAACTGCACTTGATATAAAAGTGTTCATAGGAGAATGTATGCTGTAGTTAGAATTGAGAATCTGGTTGATTGAAAGAGAGGGATATATAGTACTATAGTATTTTTTCCCTTGTTGAATACACTTATTGCAGTGGTTATTACCATTTGAAGAGTCAAAACTGCTGCTTACTTAATGGTAGCTGGTGGTCTCCAGGGGACTTTACAGAGGATTCCAAGAATGTGTAGTGATTCCATGGACTAGAAATATTTTGAAATTACTTGAAAAAATTCTAGTTCAGTCATTTCTAATGTCTTTACAACTCTAAACCTAAATATTAATGCCAGGATGCAGTTAGTGTTATATAATAAAGACAAATATAAATACAGTATCAGAGAGTGTATCCATCTGTATTAGTAGATACCATCTACCAATATAGATCTCAGTATAAAATTAACGATCTATCTTTTTACCAATATAGATGATATCTGGCTGTAATGTTTCAAAATGTATTTGTAAGTGAAGTCTTTGGAAAACAATATATTTTATCATGAAAACAACAGGTGTCCAGACCAGTTTGTAAAGCTCATTTAACTCACACTGTACCAGATGGAGTTATGATAGAACAATTTATTGTGCTATCATAACCAGACTTTTGTGCTTGTCTGTCATCCTGAGCATCAATGGCAGACATTTGTAGGCATCAGGGGAAGAGGATGGAGATAGAGGTGTGGGGGCAGAGATATTCATGAAAAAGTCCCTTTCTCTGAAGTGCTAATAATTGCTTCCATAGTAAGTCACAATCCATTCCAGTTTGAAATACCATGGACTTTCTTATTTCAGCCGTGGGAGTGAAGACTCCAGTCTCTCTGGAGAGCCAGTAAAAGGGACACAAAATGGAAGGATGAGCGAAGTATCAGCTGAGCAAAATAGAGTCCTGCTCCTTTGGGAACTTGTAATAGTTGTTGGAACAAGGAGGAGGAGCCATTAATACTAACTTAGGAGAAAGCTCTTATATTGGATCTGTATTTCAAGTAGGGACTAAAGGGTACAAGAGCATTTCAGTACATTAATGTGATTTATGCTCCATTTATATGCATTAATTTATTCTTACATCATGCCCCAAAGTTTTAAAGAACTCCATCTCTGCTATTTTGGGCAGTGAAGTATACTTTCTGTTGATTTCTGCCCTAACTTCTACTGGTTTCAAATTATATGAAAAGAGTCTTTCCTTTAACCAGCCACTTTGACTTGTATATACAAGGCAGACAAATGAGCTTTACATTTTTTGAACCTTTAGCATTTTAATACTGTGTTTATTTCATATTGTAAAACAAATTCTTTGTAGGCAAAAGTATTTTTTTCTTCTTTTTTCTCTCTTCTTTATCTATCAATGACTCATTTAAAAAAAAATTTCAACATAATTTACACCCAATTGTATTAGCCTGCTCTGGCTGCTATAACAAAATACCATGGACCAGATGGCTTTAACAGAAGACATTTATTTTCACATTCTGGAGGCTGGAAGTCCTAGATCAAAATGCTGACAAATTCAATTTTTGGTGAGAGCTCTCTCCCTGGCTAGCAGATAGATGGCTGGCCCTATGCTGTGTCTGAACAAACTCTGACAGGGCTGGGTGGCTCAGCCTTTGGGAGGCTGAGGCAAGTGGATTACCTGAGCCTGCAGTTTCAAGATCAGCCTGGGGAACTTGTCAAGATCTAGTCTCTACAATAAATAAAAAATTATTCGGGAGTGGTACCGTGTGCCTGTAGTTCTGGCTACTTGGAAGACTGAGGCGGAAGTATCGCCGGAACCCAGCAGGTGGATGCTGGGGTGGCTGTGAGCATGCCACCGCACTCCAGCTTGGGCGACTGAGTGAAATTCCTACTCAAAAACAAAACAAAACAAAACCAGAATTCTCTACCTCTTTGTATAAAGAGGGCTTCTCCCAGATGACCTCATCTAACACTAAGTACCTTCCAAAGATCCCATTTCCAAATATTGACACACTGTGTGTTGGGGCTTGACATATGAATTTTGGGAGGGACTCAATTTAGTTCATAGCATTCAAAACCCAACAAAAATATCCCTGGACACTTCTCCAATTGTTAAATTAGTCCTTTAGAGTTTTAATCAGATAGAAGTTGATAAATGAGAGGTTTAAGTGTTTACTGTGACGGAAAAGGAGCTAGTTTTTCTGTAGTTTTCACAATTTCGTATTTTCAGCACTCACTAGATTATGAATGCCGGAGATGTACTTCATATAAACTTGCGTATTTTGCTAGCAGCTGCTTTAGTTTGTTTATTTTAAAGAATCATTTGGTTTATCAAATATGTAAAATTTTGGTCATCTTCATGCCTTAGTGTAAAGAGGTCCTTTATAAATATTTACTAATGTCAACATTGGACATTTTAATTTCTATGCAAAGAACTTTGAACAAAATTGGAATCTAGCATGTGCTAGTAAATAAACACCCATATCAAATTAATTTAATTCAAAATAGGAGAATTTAGGCAAAATAATGACAGGTCCTGTGAAGATGGGTACACAGTAGGGCCCAGGTGATAAACTCAAAGCATTAAAAACACTGTGTTTGTTCCTACTCTGAAAGCATCTGGACACTTAGCATTTCATTGAACTGCATACCTTTTTTGGAAAATATTTGCTATTGATTTTTTTGTGTGCATGAAGACCAAGGATACTGCCCATTTTTGTTAGAACTCCTGAGTACTTTCTCTCCGTCCCTTGTTTTAAATAACATCATTCTTCTGGGGTTCTCCTTTCTCTTGTAACTATTACAAATCCTTTTCCTTCTTTCTCAGTCTAAACATTTGCTGCTCTATTTCTCCCTAGTGCTTTCTCTCCCCAACAAGGGCTTACTATGAATAATTGAATGGCAAGTAGTTTTTAGTTCAGAGTGGCAGTGGTACAACTGGCAGTCTTGCCTGCAAGCATCCTTGGGATGGAAAAGTTTAACCTCAGGGCCAATTTTTCTCTTTTGGAGCACATCAATGGCCCCAAAATCTAAATAATAGAAGCTAAAGCACAAATTCTGTAAACTTGTCTAGTGGAGAAAAATATCCAACATGAATTATCTATTTTCTGATCAGGGCTGTTTTCTAAATGTCAAATGCGTAAATATTCCCAGTGGTTAATTTTTCAACTTCTGCTGACTTTTAGGTTACTAGATTAAAAAAAAAAAAAAATCAGTGTGAGTCTTTCTTTTACAACTGAAAGTTTAGAACAAATCACGATTCCATTTCAACAGAAGCAATTGAATTGCTGAATCCCAAACCTTAGACAGTGAGAGACTTAGTAAGTCTTCTGCAGATCCCTTGCTACCGTGATATATTTTCACACACAAATGTCTCCAAATACATGTACCCTTTTGTTTTTGGAGTGGAGTAAATGTTTTTGGACACCAGTCAAATAATAGATTTTATGCCCTATCAAGATATCTAAACATGTCACTTAATTAGTTTTAAATACCAATAATTCATCTAATCTTTTCAGAAGCACCATCTTAGGCCTTGTTACATTTACCATATCACAAAGCACGTTATGGAGTGGGTGGTCCCCTTACACTTACTTAGACAACTAATAACAAATAGAAGGTCATTTTCTGATTTAAGGGGTCACTTTCCTTTTTTCTCTGGAGGGTTGCCATCCCGCCCACTGCCCCTCCTCTAGCAGTTCTCTGAATAGTCTCTGTGAATGGACCAGCATGCCTCTGTTTAGGCCTCAGCCACTCTTGGGGCAACACTTGAAAAGAGCAGGTGCAGGTCAGAAGTGAATGGGACAGCCCAAGATCACTGCTGGGAATCATGTTCAAGCAAGTCACAAACTAATCTCGGAATGACTTCAGACAAAGAAAACAAAGAACACTTTTAGAGTCAAAATCACCCACTTGACAGAGAACTCTAGGATGAGAAACCACAGGAAGGACTAGTTGCTTCTTTTTCCTTTCACTGTAGTTCCAGCAGATTTTAGAAGTTTAGGACACATCTCTAGCCATCAGAAAAATCAGGAAATTTTCTTAAATTTAAAAGACTTCCTATGTGCAGTTATTCATCGTAATGCCTGCTTTGTCACTAGAACTGTATTTCTGTAATCCAACTTCTATGTGAACTTTCACTTTGTGATTAACAATATCTTTATTGAGGATACTTCTCTCAAGTCAGGAAGTTTTATCTTCTTCCCTGTTGTGTTTTTCCTTAATAGTCTCATGTACCATGGGTAAAATAAATCCACTAGGAAATATTGTATTTCTGTTTATATTTGTGTATTTTTTACACACTTATATGAACATACTTTATAGAAAATATGAATTGTACAAATTAAAGATAGGAATACATTAAATGCAAATAAGAGGCTAGGGTTGTTTGAATGCAAATATATAAACCATAGGATGTCACATGGTAATTGAAAATTGACCGACTAATTTTGTTCTTGAGTTTTCTAGAAGCCAAAGTAGGAAGGGAAATAAATCTGTTACACAATTTATATATGGAAGTAGGGTACTAATTGCATAGTGTTGTTCAAATATTTTTCCTGGTGCTTTTGATCAGAAAGTGTCTTTCCATGACTTTTTAGTACCTGAGTTGTTGAAGGATTAATAACTGCAGGACTGGATTTTATAACATCTTTCTGTAACAGCTAAGGGTAAAATAATAAAGCTAAACTTAGTAAAAGTAAGTTTTGCAGGATTTTGAGATATTGTGATCTAGGACCATGGCTTTGGTCTATATATAAAATTTAGACTCCAAAGGAATGTTTTTAAGCTGTCTTTCATACATATTGTTTCTCTGCACCAAGCTAATGATAAAGGTAGTCACAAATAATTCAAGAATGTATTTTCTATAGGACCCTGGATTCCAGATAGTGTGTGTTGCTTATCAAGGACATATTTATACACATTAACAAGAAGTGAGTAGTTGGTAGCTTATGAAGTTTTGTGAAAATTGAGGTTCCTGATCAAACTGCTTATTAAATGGATGCCTTTTCCTCTTACCTGATGCCTGTCTCCATAAAATTATGTTCTAAGAGAGTATTTAGAGTTACAGCAGGCTTTTCTTTGTATGATAATTTGAGATCACTCCAACACATGAAGAATTGAATGGTTAATTCTCCAAACATATAAAATAAGAAATAATCATGAGATATTTTTCTCAATATATAGACTCTGGTATAAAGGAAGTATTGACATAAAGTCGATTTTATGAGTCATCTGAAAACACAACCTAGTTTTAATAGGTGTATTGGACTTTTTATGCCTTTCCAATCAGTCATAAAATAATTTTTCTGTTTAAATTTTATGATTTTCTTTGGAGGGGATATTTGATAAGAACCATGCTTTAATGGCAAACCTTTCTGCTTTATGGGTGATGTGATAGGAGACAATTATAATTAGAGAATAGAATGTAAATATAACAAACACTGACAATTTAAAAGTCATGCTATAGTGGAGAGAAGCAGGGTTATTGGGGGTGGGTAGAAGAATGTGGCAAGTAACTATTATTATGACTTTTTTACTTGTCATACTTAGGGAGTAAAAAATATTGCCTAAGACCTATGGCTAGTCAGGCAGATTCTTATGATACTATTTCATTTTTAATGGAAAATAATGGAAAAATAAAAAATAAGATAAAATGACAACTAGCAAAAATGAAAAAAGGGAGAGAGAAAGAAGGAAGGATGTATGGAGGAAGAGAGGAAGGTGGTACACATTAATTAATTTCCATATGTTTCATAGAAGTGGTGAGTAGGTACTCCTCGCGGCTGAAGAATTAGGAAGTGGAGGTGAAAAATAGATTTATTTACAGTTTTGAACATAGCCAAAACAAGAAATATCAGCAGAACTAAATTTTTAAGAGTTAATGAGTGGTTCAATGCATATACTAATACTGAAATTTTAGGCAATTGTCTGAATAGCCATTAATCTTTGAATGTGTCCTAGGACAACAAAAATATGCACACATGTATACACACATGTGTTTCTAAATACTCTTTTTACTGAAGTTCAGATAAATATAAATAAATTAGATAAACATGGTCATCTTTGTAAAATCAGTACATAAATGTTTGCAAGTGCTCTTATGTAAAAGAGTATGCTTGTATTTGTTAAAGTACTGTTCAATTCTTAAATGGTAAAAAATGTTATGTGCTTCTATGATTTATCCAGGTTGTCTTTGAAATGTTTTTCTTAATAACTTTATGAGAATAAAACTTATGAAGTATATTTCTATGAATTCTTGTGGCCCCTGCTTTGAAAGTCATTAGTCACTTGACATGGGGCTGGACCAGGGAATCTGTAATTTTTAAAAGCATACAATTTAATTATAATGCAAGTGGTTGGGGAAGTACATTTGATAAATTTTATTGAATAAAAAGAAACTGGTACAAGCCATTACAAAAATGTACCACTTCTTTCAGTTCCCTCCCTTACCCTGTTTGAAAAAAATACAGTTTAACAGGGACAAATATAAAATGTTAGTTTAAATTTAAAATCTGTAGTTGAGAAGAGTTGGCGTAGATATAGCTCTGAGTTTATCTCTCTCTCTCACACACACTCACACACACACACGCATATACATTAGCAACCACAGCAGCAACGTAACCAAACCTAGGAAGTTAAGTTGAATATGAAAAAAACTGAGACACACAAAACTCTATTCTGGTCAGATAACATCATGAATAGTGACTTCAGGTCTGAGTCCATTTTTATTTAGTAAGTTTATTGACAAATTAGGGTATTTTTCAAGGAGTTAATTAGGATGTTAATGTATTAAGGAATCATATTCTAGGAATAATAATAATAATTTGGTGTTTCTAACAAGTCCAGGGAATTCATAACAGAATTAAGCATGTAATAAAAACTTCAGAAGTTTAGAGAGATCTGTAATGTGTGAAAATCAGAGAGAGTGAGAGTATGATTCAACAGAAGTTCTTTTTATCATTAAAAAAATCGAGAATTCTAAAGAAACTGACCTTATCAACACTCATGTTAAATATAGTTATTATAATTGCTATTTATTGAAACTTATATACTAAATATTCTTGAACCTTCTGAATCTGTTACTTAGTTTACTTCTCTTAATATCCCTAAGAGAAAGGTAATGCGAAATAGCTCTATTTTACAGGTAAGAAAATAGATTCAGGGATACTGCGTATTCTGCCCAGGATCACACAGACTGTACATGACAGGAATCCCAATTCTCACTCTGAACCCTGAACTCCCAAGTAAGAAGATAAAACTGAAGTTTAATGTATTTAGACAACATCCTGTGAATGAGGGTTTGTGTTAGATGGCCTTGAGGGGTTTGATTTGTTTTGTTTTTCATAACAACCATATGTCTTAATGATTTTCTTTAATTTCACATGGAGCCATGTCATGACCTACTAGTAACTGTGGTTGTAGTATTTAATGATGGAGGGTAGGCAGGCCAATCTTATATCCTACCAGGTGAGCTTCTGATTTTATTTTGGGGATTAGAAGGAAGCGTTTTGGTGTTATGAGATGATATTACAACAAAGAATCTAGATATGCAGGAATCTCTGCCAAGCACTGCTCTTGTTCTGGAGTTTTTAAAGGAGTTGTATAGATCAGCGTTCATAAAGTACAGCTTTTACAAATGGGCTCCACAAATGACTGATAGCCTAGTGCAGCATTTGGAGCTAAAGGCTTAACTACATATAATTTCCTTTCTACAATTTTTTAAAAATTGTGTTTTATTATTAGAGATGTGAGGTACAAGTGAGGAATAACTACACAAGTAGCCTACATGCAGGTGAAATTTGGGTTTCTAACTGGCCCTCGCTCCCCCTGGTAGTGGACCAGGTAATCTTTGTGTTGTACATATAAGCTGTTGTGAATCTAAATTCTGGGCCCAGAATACTCAAGTATTTGTGGAAACATGGAGAACTAAAGCAAGACAGAGAGAAAGCAGAAGTTAGGTCCACAAGGGGACTTGTGCTTTATTCTTTATCTAAATACTTGGAGCAAGAGAGAGGAGACCTGTGCTTGTGGCAAAAATGTAGGCATTGCAAGGAGAAGAGTTCTTGTCTTTTAAACCTTGTTGACTCTTGATTACTAGTATTCATGGGCCAATCTTTATTTCAAGTGTGAAAAAATAAGATGATCAAATCCTTCCTTCAGGTAGGGCAAAGTGAGGGAGTGAGCTTTGACCCAGTAGGAAGCAGGCAAATATTTCATGTTAGGGAGAGAAAGCTAAAATAATTCCTCTTTTACGATTTTTATTGAATTTTTCTGCCAGCACTCTGGATTGAATTACAAGAGCCATACTGGCCATACCATCTCTGGAGATAAAATAGGGGCCAAGTCACACCAACATGGAGATCTGAATCCTACAGATGGCTACAGTTGCATTGATCCAATATAACAATTCTGATCTAAATGGAAAAGAAAATGTAATACCTTCTAAAGCAACTCTGAAGCTTTAATCAATAGCTGGAATGCTAGATTTTGGCAAAATAAGAGATGTTAGAGTTTAAAAGCTGACTATATGACCCCAATAAAAAAAAATCAATTTTTATTAGGAATGGAACCTGGCAGTTTTGCACAATTTATCCAGGATTTTCTTGACAAAGTTTGAGTAATGGATTAACTCCAGTGGCAATTAGGCAATTTTTTGTGACTTTAACATGATGCACAAGAACTTGAATCAATAATACTTGCATTAGGGAACAGTTTTGAAGTAGGCAAACAGCATGTATAATATAGTGTCATGTGTATATAATTATCTCAGCACGCCAAAGGGTGGAAAACAATCTTCAAGTGGCAGAGAATTAATAACCCTCCATTTCAATGTTCAGCATTTTATTCTAAAATTATGTTGGTTTTGCTTCTATTTTCTCTATTGCTTAAAAGATTTTCTTAAAACTATAAAACCTGACATTGCTCAGTACAGTTATCAACAGTGAGCTAAAATACTGCTGAAAGCCAAGTAGCAAGGGAAAGGCTAGTAGCGAGTAAAAATTTAATCATGATTGGTACTGTATGGAAATTGTATACCTATCCAGATTCAAGGTTCTAACCCACATGAATTCTTATAGCCTAGATACAGAGATGTACATTTGGAAAAGAAGTGTGAAACTGTTCTTTTCAGATGAGAAGGTTTAGTCATTGCTGACCCTACTGAATTAATCAGATGCCTGCTGTTTTGGAATATCTATTGTTTACTTACTGTGAGGAAAATACAGTTCATATTCAAAGGCTATATTTTACCTCTTGTTGTTTCTCTTTGAAAAGAACATTAGCCTTGTACTGGAGACATAAAGGAAGGACAATATCTACTGAAAATCATGAGTGTTATACTGGTATTATCAGGTTCCCAGCAGTTTTATATTTGTGATAACAATAGAGTGAAATGTGAGAGTGGAGCTGGGTTCATTAAAGCTTGTTTATTTCTTGTGTGAGTGACAGGTATTTATTGGGTTGCTTAAGACATAAAACAAGATGGATAAATATCCATTAAAAGCTCCCAGTAATTTAAAAAACATTAAAAAAATTTAAAACTAAATTTAGTAATGTTTGGGATCTAACCACCTTTCTTACCAACCTCCCAATTTGATGAATTGGATAAAACCAGCCAGATTTTTTTTTTTTTTAAGAAAAGAAGCACAGATTTTTCATATTTCACAAGAGGAAGGGTGCTGAAGGCGTCGAAGATCCCTTTGTAACATCTATTTTTTATTCCCCCAGCTCTAGTAGACACAGAAACACAGTGACACATGGTCTTGTTCCACTGATGGACAGCTAGTGTGTTTTCAGTCATTAAGTTTCCTCCTGGAGCCAGGAGAGCCTGAGGCAATCACCAGTAACTGATTTTCACCCCAGAGACCTCAAAGACATGCTGTTTGGGGCTGTAGGCAATTAAGACAGTCTACAATGAAATCAATAATATTTGGGAGACATTGAGTATATTTACTAAGCACTGGTGCTAAATACAAAGAAATATAGTGCATGCCCTGCCCATAAATATCTGTATCTTTGTAGGGGGAAGAAAATACATACAGAAAGCTCGTTAACTTTATTTTTAAAAATACAGAAGTGTAAGAAGTGTAGCAAGCATTGCCTGATTAAATGGTCCGTCCAATGAGTGCTATAGATAATATGTGCTCTGAAAAAAAAGAGGAGGGAAGAGGCTCCATGGAACTGGGGCAACCAAATTGGAACATTTTGTGCAGGAAGAGGCTGGGGCTGGGCACACGCTCCCCACCTCCTCTCCCTGGTAACCCTGTGGTCAGGATGGCTAGAAATTTGATCTGGGCACCTGCAGTTCCAACAGGAGGGATTTGATGATGTGGCTGGGAAATCTCATTGTCACTGAAAAAGCCCAGGAATAATTCCTGACAATATCTTCCCTAGAACCTGAAATGCAAGTTTAGTTCTTTTGCATTCTCTAGTACCCTAAAATACGACTTAGGGTGATGGGGTCCCAGTTGGAGGTTTATCTGTATTACCATAGGCCTTCTGTGGGTGTTGGGGTAAGGGAGATAGAGTAGTGATAAACCTAAGTGCTCTGAGTGTGTATGTGCATGTATGTAGGGGGAACATTTGAGTTTGAAAGTTGTGTTTCTTTATTTTTTTTCTGCTTCTTATTTTTTTCTTCTATATCTCTGACACCAGTAAGGGATGCCAAATTTTCATTTGAGTTACCCTCAGAAATTCAGATCCAATATGATATTCTTGGGAGTAAATCTCTTTTATTTCTTCACATTAGCTTGTGGAGCATTAGAAAACTGGAATCTGTTTTCTAAATTCAAAATTCTAAATCTAGCTACATACTTATTCTTTAAAGAAATCCTTTATTTTCTATTTTCCAAATGATGTAATTGAGATAGGTTATCATAAGGGAAAACTGAGGCATATCTTTACATACACACACACACACACACACACACACACACACACACACACACACGTGTGTGTGTGTGTGTTAAAGGGACAGGAAGACATTACATTATGACATTGTGTCAACTTGCTGGATTATCTACCTCGTGCAATGGTGTGAGGAGAATCGTTTGGTATTTTTCAGGATTTCTGAACTTCACCAATGATGGCTATGGACTGATTTAAATCAACAAACCATGCAACTATGCTATTTGTGAATCAGATCCTTTTGATGAAACAAATGTTTCACAGTCAATTACAAGAAGATACAATTCTTCTGTAGTCTTTTTTGAGGGGTATTTTTTTTTATTATGCTGTGTGTGTGTGTGTGTGTGTGTGTGTGTGTGTGTGTGTGTTTCCAAGTCAGGGTGTATGCTCTGTTTTACTAAAAAATTAAGCAACTACATTTTGAAAAACACTGCTATATAAAAACTTGTTAAGGTGTTAAATCTGAATTCTGGTACTTTTCATTTAAATTTATTTATTTTTCCATCTATTTATTTGATCTTCTAGTACTGATTGCAGCCACCATATATTCTCATTTGCAAAGATGGATGTAACAATGACAAAAGCATGGATTAACGCTTAGAAGGAGTGCTTGTGTTTGTCTGTGGGGTATGTGCGTGTGCATGTGTGAGATGTCTTGATCCATTTGTACATTTCTCTTGAGAATTCTCAGGCAATTAAGTCAACCTATTACAAATAGAGCCCTGTCTGATTTGATGGGAGAATGGGTGATTCCTGTTAATGACTAGTACATCTGCTCAATTATATTGTTTTGTATTGATGCTTAATTAGGTGTCAAGTTGGAGGAGGGGGAGACTGTGAAAGCTTGATTCCCTCTTAAATGTCAGAGACTTTTCCTAAATTACCTGTCTTTTTAACATACATGAAACACTTTGACAGGCATTGCGTTCTTCTGACCTTAAAACATTTACACTCTCTTGGAGAAGAAGTGTAATGTTTCCTGGCAAGTAAGCTATATTGGAACGGGTTTGGCTTGAATGTCACTCATGTCTGCTTTCGTGTGGACTGACCCTCGTCAACCTTTAGCTGGCAACAGAAGGAGGGCTTCCCATGGGTGATACAATTTTTGTTAAATAGCCTTCTATTCTCTGGGAGGGTTTTCTTTAGAAAATATTGCTCTGATTAAATTGAGAATATATTGTTTACATCTATAACTTATTTTTTCCCTAGGTGTGTCTAGAAACAAGCAAATGAAACATCAGTGTCATATTTTTGTTTTTAAATGTATGCTCCCATTGAACTTATTTGTAGACTATAGATACACTGATGTGTATATTTTTCGGTGAATAAAAGTGAGTATTTATAAATCCAGACCTTGAAAACAAAATAGGGAAAGATTTGGAATACAATAGAGCATGTCTAAGGAGCTGAGTGTTTTTTACATTAGTTAGGGAGTTGCTACTGCCATGGTCTAAAAGCCCTTTAGCCAGAGTGTAGGCATATTTTTCATTTTTTATTGATGTCAATGGGTGGGTTGAGGTCAAAGATTATTACATTTTACTTGACAACCCATGCTATGTCACAAGGCAATACGATGTGTTTTAATAAAATTATGCATTATGTATGAGATCCTGTAACAATTAAAAAGGGAGAATTGACAGCACAGAAAATTAAGTTCTTAAAAATGAATCATAATGGTCAAGGTTTGCTTGAGAAGCAGACTGATCTTATTTAATCACCTATTCTATAAGTGTGGGGAGTGTTATTGTGGACTGTGTGGTTTTCTTTAACAAAGAATGAGAAGGATATTCATATGGTATTCAAAAAATGAATAAAGAGTTGTTAATTGTAGTTACCTCAGTTAGAAGCCTTTTTTCCAATAGAAAAGTGAGTTTAAATGGATTAAGGCAGTCTAGTAGAAAATCTGATAGAAAATCTGACAATTCTAAAGTCTATTCAGCTCTCAAGTTGCTATTGTTCTTATTCATATTAGTAATATTTTTTTAACCTTAAGATAGTAAAATATAAGAATATTTAAAGGAAACTGTAAGCCACTCTCTTGATTAGTGACGATAGTAATACTTAATCATCTATTGCTGTAGGTCCTTTGCAAGTCCTCCTCCCAAGAAAGAATGATATATAATATTGAAGATTTTATAAACGGTGTTGAGATTTTCCACTGCAAATCATATTGTGAATTTGAATAAAAGTATTTTATAGGTACTGATTGAGTCCATAAGCTACTTAACTGGTTTATTCACATCTTAAATGTACTGAGGACTCTCATACAAAATTTCCAGAGGATAGACAGATTTTTGGAGGAACAATTATGCTAAAATTACCCAATAATTTTGAAAATACTACAATGGAGTTGCATAATATTTTAAAGTTTATTTTTGTGTTAATATTTATTTACTATATTTTGATATAAGGAATGTTATCTTGGAACAAAATTTATAGTTAATTAATGCTGTTTTTGAGTATATTTGTTTATTATACAAAAATACATATTAAAGATAATATGCAAATTAAATAATCTACAGCTTTTAAGCTTCCTATTAATTTGTTCAGCATATGAAATTGAAGTTCAGTTAATTTCTTTTTCTAATATTAGAATGTTTATTAAATATAGAAAAAATATGGAGAAGAATGACAAACAATTGTACCACATACCAGGCCTATAGTTCTTTAAAGAAATGACACATTAAACATTTCATAGAATTTCATTAAAGTGAAAGTTTATTTTTTTTAATCTCAGCTGGAATAAGTGATTTTTTTTTTGGAGTTTTATGTCAAGGGCATGGTTATGCCAATGTAAATAATTGTTTCTTCTTGAAAAACTTACAGCTACAGATTAGCAATACTTTTATTTGTCAGTCCTTAAGCTTAAAGTGTTAATATTGTAGACTTTGTAGTGCGACCACAATAACTTAGTAAAGATTTACTATATACCAGAGCTTGTTCTAAAGTCTTTATGTTTAAGACCTTTTTTTAGTTCTTATAAGAACCCTATGAATTATATATCATTACTAGTCTAATTTTTTTTTTTTTTTGATTTGGAGTCTCACTCTGTCGCCCAGACTGGAGTGCAGTGGCTGCTCCTGGCCACCGCAGCCTTGACCTGCTGGGTTCGGTGATCCTTCCACCTCAGCCTTCCAAGTAACCAAAACTACAGGTGCGTGCTGCCACGCCTGGCTAATACTAGCCTACTTTTTAAAATGATGATGTAGCTGTCTCATATCATCTTACAAACAGCCATATCACTATTAAAACCCAAGAAGTCTGACCTAGAGCACAAGAGCTTAATTGGACAATCACATTGCTCTACTGCTTACTAAAAGAGAAATGCTCCAAATCCTGCTAATTACTACACCGTTTTTTTTCCTGTGACTCCGTGTGAATTAGCTTTAAACATTTCTATTTTCATTATAATGGATTATGTTGCCAAAGATAGAAGCCGCTAATAAATTATATGCAAAATAAACTATAGAGGACACCTCTTTTAACCTATCTCTCTACTTCTAACTTTTCTTCTGTTAACAGTTTATGCCTTTTCAAGAATGTTCACTATCTATGTAAATCTTTGTGTGAATGCATATAGAATGAAATTTATTTTTTACATATACATATGGATAAATGCACAATTATGATTTACTATTCTGTTAGAGAGCTTGAGATCCTTTCGTATGGCTCACTGCAACCTTGGCCTCCTGGACTCAGGGAATCTCTCCTCCTCAGCCTCCCTAGTAGCTGGGACTACAGGTGTGTGCCACCATGTCCTGCTAATTTTTTGATTTTTTTTTTTTTAGAGACAAGGTCTCACTATGTTGCCCGGGATGAATCATTTAACTTCTACATATTCCATAGAATATATTCTATGGAATATGTAGAAGTTAAATGATTATCAACTACTATTTTAGGAGTTTCCTTAGGTATCATATTCAAATTTCTCTCCTTATTTCCTATTTTAAATAATGTCCTAGTGAACATTCTTGTACATAACACTTAGTGGATGGATATTTTAGAGCATTTACTTGTGATAGAGACCTAGAGATGAAAAGGGAATGAGTATTTTTCACTTGGAAAAATATCTCCTGATCTGCATACTACTCCCTTTATGTGTTTACAAGTTTCATATTGATTTTCACACACTTAGCTATGTGTTTAGTAACTCTTCAGTTTATTCTTTTTGATTGTTATGTAGATAGCAATGTTGTCTGCAAATAATAAAAACTTTTGTACTTTTCTTTCCCAGTGTTTACACCATCTAACTTTTCTTGTCCTACATTAACTATGAGTTCTGTTACAGCAGTTTTGGACCAATGGGAGTGAACATTTTTCCTTTTGTTTTTTATTTAAGTGAAATGTTTGAAGTATTTTACCATAAAGTATTTTTTTTCCATTTATGTATCTGGTAGATAATATTTATTAAGTTAAGGGAGTTTCTTATTTTTTCTAATGTCCTAATTATTTTAATAAGAATAAAAATTAAATACTAGTAAAAACATATTGGGGGACATTTATTAGAATGATTAATTGACTTTAACCTTTAACTTCTTAATTTACTGAATTATATGATAAACTGAAATAATACATTACTGATTGTCAGTTGCTTATTTACTATGTTTCAGGCATTGCTCTATTTTTTGGTCTTAATTGATTTTAATTTAATAAATGTATGAAATGTGAAAACAGATTCATATAGGTTTTTAAATTGCTAAAGTTTACACAGTAAATCTATGGAGGAATTGGGATATCCTAAAGTTGAAACATCGATTTCTTCCTTTAGTTAGTGTTCCTCGGTAATGATGTATTATTTTTGAATACTTTCTGTTTGAATTGATTTATCAATTTTGTTTGCTTTTTTTGAGTCAGAGTCTCACTCTGTCACCCAGACTAGAGTGCAGTGGCACAGTCACGGATCACTGTAGCCTTGACCTCCTGGGCTCAGGGAATCCTTTCGCATCAGTCTCCGGAGTAGCTGGGACTATTGGCATGTGCCACTATGCCTGGCTAATTTTTTGATTTTTTTGTAGAGCTGAGGTCTCACTATGTTGCTCAGGCTGGTGTCAAATTCATGGGTTCAAGCAGTCCTCCAGCTGCGGTCTCCGAAAGTGCTGGGATTACAAGCATGAACCACTGTGCCAGGCTTGATTTATGAATATTTTATATAGGAATTTTATGTTCATAGGTGAGACCAACTTATATTCTCTCTTTTTTCTTGGCCTGCTTTAGTATTAGGATAGCGTTTACTATTTCTCAAAATGCTATGGATTTAGAGTTGATCATACTCAGTGATCTATCACAGAAACAAAGAACAGAGTATGATATATTCTCACTGATAAGCAGACCTTGAACAATTAAAATACTATAAGAAAGGGATTGGCAGTAATGGGAAACTCAGGAAAGGGAGGGTGGCATTGGCAATAGAGTGAAACTACTAGGGGAGGGAGGGACACACCTCACCAACAAGGGTACCTGCATAATCAACGTTTATATACCTAACCCTGAGTTGTACTCCACATCTTTATAATAATTTTTAAAAATGCTATTATGTACACTTGAATTTTATAAATATTGATGCTAATACAAATGATCACTCATTACAGGAAGCAGAGGAAGCTAGAGCCAGATTAACCAGGTATTAGGAAACCGTAGTGATCCATATACTAGATGAAGAAGTCCCTAAAAGCAGTGACAGTGAAACATGAATGGAGGAGGGGATGGCAGACAAAGTTATTCATGTAGTAGAATTGACATTAATTCATTAAACATTTAATGAATTCCTATTATATATGAAGCATTAATCACTTTTATTGTCCCTGTGAAGCTTACAGTTTAATGGAGGGCTTAACAAAAAAAATAATTATTATGAAATATGAGGGGAGACCAAAAAAAACTCCAGAATTTATTTATTAAAATATTGTGTATTTATTCTTACATGTTTAAACTTTAGTCACCTTCAAGGTACTCTGTTTGATGTAATACACCTATCGAGATGCTTTTCCCACTGCTCAAAACAGTTTTTGAACTCATCAGTTTGGATGCCTTTTAGGGCTTCTGTCATTTTTTGTTTCACCAATTCTACATTGTCAAAATGTTTCCCTTTGAGGAATTTTTTCATCTGGGGAAACACAAAAAGTCAATCAGGGTGAGATTGGGTGAATCAGGAAGGTGGGGCACAGAAGACATGCTGTTTTTGGTAAAGAACTGCTGAACACTCAGTGTGGTGTGGGCAGGTGCATTGTCCTGGTAGAAGAACCAGTCACCTGTTTGCCACAAAACATTCACTGAAGCCGAATGCAGCCTCTTACAACAATGCTATTGCAACAATGCCAGCTGGTACCCTGATGCCAATGAGTTCCTAGAACACTTACCTAGTAGGGGAAGCCTATACTACAAGGTGCCTGCCCTCCAAAAAATAATTCTGTTTTTTTGGGGGGCCCCCCACCTTGTACAGTACTCTTGTAATTGCATGTAAATTGTACAGCATCTTAGAGGGATTTACAGAAAAGGAAATATTGTGGTTAGCCTTAAAAGATGACTAGAAATTTTCTAGGAAGGCGATTTCAAGGAAGAGACATTTTTAGCAGCGAAAAGACAAAGTGCAGAGTCTAAATTAGGAAAATAGAGGGTATATGATGTTGTTACTAGCATTCTATACTCAAAATATTTTAAATTTCTGAATTTTTATACAAAATGATTTTAAGATTAACTCATGTTATTTTGGAATGAGAACGATGCAAATGTCATTGTTATGTATAGCAAAAGAAGAGAAAATGTTGATAGAAGAAAAGATTGGAAATATAGGAGGTGTCAGTTTCTGAAGGCTTTGAAATGTAAATTACTGCAATGTACTTGGAAATTCTGAACAGGAAGTAGAATGATAGACTCTAGTTATTATGAATAACAACATTTTAAAGCTTTAGTTTTTTCATTTAATAATAGAATACCAGTTTCTTAGCAACTCTCTGGGAAAATGAGATTAGATTAAAACATATGTAAAATATGTTAAATAATACATTTCTTGGAATTAATAGTCTCTAAAGATTTAAAGTAAAAAAATTACATGAATTTGTTTAAAGTCTAAAAATACAAAGATAGAGATATTCTATTTCCATTTTAATTCCAGATTCTGCTTATGATTTTGAGTGAGGAATCAGCTGTGGTATCATTATTTTCCTGCTTCACAGAACTTAATGAGCTTTTAAAAGTAATTTTAGCAATTGGCAAAGCCATACAATGTTAAATATTACCCTCTGCATATTTCCACACAATTTGTTTGGCTGAAGAATCTAAACATTTATCCTAGTCGGCCAATACTTCAGTTTCACAGGGAAATACCTCTCCAATCCCTTGGGTTGCAGTTTCTGCAAGTGACGAGGAGCAGCCTCATAACCATAGCAGATGTTGGCAGGTGAAGTAGTGGGTAGCTGAACAAATTGGCAGTGGTGTATGTAGCACCACCTATAAGTATGTTGCTGGATCAAAGCTGCTGTAGGTGGACAGAGCCCAGAAATCATTTACAATGAAGTTGCTAATGTGATGGCTTCATGCCTCTTGGATATTCTAATTTTTGATATAGAGAAAAAGTGATCCTTTTATTTTTTTCTCACTTCAGAATGACCTGAAATACTTTTATGGACATTTTATATGAAAATTGAGATATTTGAAATTGAGTTTTGGTTTTATTTTTAAACATGATTTTAAGAGAAACTGTGGTCTCTATATCGGCTGAGATTACTTTTACCCATTTCTTCTCCATTTCACTAGTTAAGAAAAAAAGAGAAGTTATTGGCTTTAAGACCGTGCTTTTCCACTACCACACCATGCCAATATACCAATTTGTCTACTCTCTTTGCTTCCCCCAGAGTGTGTTTCATTTAGTTATTAAATTAATATTTTCTGGGCAACTATTTTAACCCAGTGCAAAGTAACATGCTTTTGGCTTCGGGTGAAAAAGACTTTCTCTTGTGCTGTTTACATTCTATTGGAGCAGAGAGAATGAAAACAAGTAAATAACTAAATACAATAATTGCTAGATTGTGAGTATCCTGAAGAAACAATTGGGACCTGATCTGAAGGGCAGAAGGCGGGCAAAGTGGTAAATGTAGCTAGTGTGGTCAGGAATACCTCTGTGAGGTGGTGACATTGGACTTGAAGCTTAAAGGAATAAGAAGAAATGCAAAGATCTGCAGGGAAAGTGTGGTAGGGAGAAGACGCAGCAGGCACTCATTAGGCATTGCTTTTCAATGATGTTATCAAATTCTACGTCAAGTAGCAAGTTCAAGGTCTAAATGTCTTCCTTTCCCCCAAAATGATTGTGTGTGTGAGTCTGTATATCTGTGCAGTAGCAGTGAGTGGTTCAGGAGGAGGATGGGCTCAGAAATTGTCATTTTGTTCAATTTTTCCTTTTGAGGGTCTCAGTGCTGAGATAGTAGGGAGTAAGGAAGCACCCAGTCAGAATTTTAGAGAGCAGCTAAGACTGCTTCCCATTAGTCGCTTGACTACCCAATGCTCTTGTCTGTCATCCACTATGTTTAAGAGAAAATAACTAGTAAGGTCATGCAAGTTAAGCAATATAACCTCAGCCTTTCTTCATGCCTCTCCAATTAGCCACCTAAACATGTCAGGAAAATGTGAAGGAGAGCTTTCTGTGGTTTAGAAGTAGCATATGCTATGACTTTTCAGTATTCTGGAGAAATGAAATAATTAAAATTGCATCTTTCATGGAAATGTTCATTCATAAGTGTAGCTGAAATGTACAGATGCATAAATGTGAACTACATGGCTCTATAGGGAGCCAACCCAATGACTGCTATAAACAAAACACCATTCATTTATTGATCTATCATTGATCTACACAACAAAAATCAATGCTATTTGGATCCCTTGTCCACATTGAAAGGATGTATTTTTGAACCATAAAGATCAATGAACATTATTTTCCTAACAATAACTTGAATGCAAACAAAAAAATGCTTTCTTATAAATAAAAATAGTCTTATAGGAGAATTGTCTTCATAGTTTCTTGTAAAGTAAACCAAAGTATTCTGTCATATGTAGTTAAAGGCTATGTCATTTTAGTCTATAGGACTGTTTGTTAATAGTATACCTTAAAGATTGCAACGAATATTTGAACATTATACATTAAATTGTGCATTTTTAATTGTTTTTGGTGAACAGATTTTTTAAAGTACAAAAGTGAATTTTTGCCTTTTGAAGGGAAGTTCCACATTCATTTTTCCAAGGCATATTTTTTCCTAGTCTCTTTTTTCTACTCTCTTCTCCACTCCCAATTTCTGGTGTCCTTCTTCCGTATGCCTTCTCTTGATCTCTTTTCCTTGGGGTCCACTGAATCTCTTTAAATTCTTTCAGTTTTATTTTCTTTCTTTTACTCTTATCTACTACCAGGTGACTGTGTTATAAATTGAGGGAGAATTGATTCATCAAGAACATGTTATTTCCCCTGAGTTTCCCAGCTCTCTGCACACCCTGAATGTCTCTACTGAAGAGGAAAGACCTTGTGATGGGCACAATGAAGTCTCATGCGTTAATCCTATTGTCTGCCCATTCATTCCACAAACTTCCCCTTGTGTCACATCAGAAAAGTGAACATAGAGAACAGGATCAGCTTGGATGGCAATTAGAAAGCTTTTACTACAATCCTGGCAGAGAGGTTTTCTTTAGATAGAAAGTACATACACTGGTTTCAGATTATCCAAAGTGATTCCCATGTGCTTTCTGAAAAATCTAGCAGGAAGAACCTGATTGGGAGAGTCAGGAAGAGGTTCTCATTTGAGCCCTGCCTTTCACATAAAAGGGGTGTACTGTGTACTCTCTTAAACGGCAGCTGTGTTAAATAGGAAAACCAAATTAATTTCCCATTTTAATGACAGTCTGCATGGTGCACTTTGGGATCTCGGAGCAAGACGTTGCATACAGAGTGGAGCTCTTTTTTTTTTTTTTGGAGTTGGAGTCTCTGTCGCCTAGACTGGAGTGCAGTGGCCGCTCCCGGCCACCGCAGCCTCGACCTGCTGGGCTCCGGCGATCCTTCCGCCTCAGCCTTCCAAGTAACTGGAACTACAGGCACGCGCTACCACACCCGATGACTTTTGATTTATTGTAGAGATGAGGCCTCGCCAAGTTGCCCAGGCGGGTCTCGAACCCGCGGACTCAGGCAATTCACTCACCTCAGCCTCCCAAGGCCCGGGATTACAGGTTGAGCCACCAAGCCCGGCCCAGAGTGGAGCTCTTTAAACAAAACTCTTTGACCATTTATCTTAATCACTCAGGGCTTTTTGCAGCTCCCTTTATATCCGCAAGTGGATAGGAATGTAGGGACTCTACATAGATAGGTCCTTATTCATGTTATGAACTTGGCCAAAACTTTCGATCCACAATTCTGAATTTGTTTTTTGGATGAATTTGGATTTGCTATTGGCTGTATCCTTATCTATCTCTAGTTTGCTGTTCTTTTGCCAAAGCCCTGCATTCTTTCTGCCCAGACTATTTGAATCGTTATTCCTGTGGGCTGCTTATTTAGTTCTTGTCTCAGCTTTGCTTTGGACATTGGGTATTAATCCTTAGATCCATAGTCTGAAGAACCTGCTGGATGACTCGTCCATTGGTAAACTTCAAATGTGGGTCTCAGAACCACAGCAGGTATAGGACTGCTTGGCCACTACATGGTCAGAAAATATTTCTCTGAACATTATATAGGAGGTTTATTAATCATTACCTCCTATTTTGCCCTTAGCTTCTGATTGTTGCTTTTCTTTTAATAGCAGAGTGAAAACATAAAGTATCACTTTGCTCTTTATACATACATATTTTTGTTCACACTTTTCATTCTGGCTAAATATAAGGAAAAAGACAAATAAAACTATGGTAAGTCAGCTGCATAAATTATAAAATATGTACTATTATATGCACTCTTTTGGTTGGCATTAGGAATTGGATTCCTGAAGACATTTACTTTTTTTCTGAAATCTTTATAACTTTACTTGTAAACTCCATAGTGATAATAATCATTGAAAAATAAAATAACATAGAAATATATAAAAATGTAGGTCTTATTTTAGATGCTGACCTAACGATTCTTAGGATAAACATACCATAATTTCTTTGCACCCAGCAGAACTTTCTGACACTTTTGCATCCAAATGAGAAGGTTGTCAGTAAGGTAATGAATGCCTATTGCAGGAAGTATTTAGAAGAATTGACATGGTGATTTTTCATGTGTAATACATAAGGGAGGGCTCTATTTATTAGAAACTGGAATAGAAGACCAGATGTTTTCTTCTTCTGCAGTTTCTAGATCTGAAAATAACATTTATTACTTGCATGAATTGGAGAAAAAACTTCAGTTCAAGGTTCAGTTACAAGATGTTCAAAGGTGACTGACATAAATGCCTATGAGAGTAATATTTCCCTGATGTGATCAAGAGACATGAGAGGACAATCCAGAGCTTGAGGAAAATGCACCTACGGTAGTTGAAAAGACAGTTCTGCGGACAGCAAGAGATGCAGTGATGGGCTTTTTTTTTTTTTTTTTTTCCCATTACTGCAGGTGACCTAAAACAGGTAGTATGAATTCTATTGGATTGCATGTGTCCAAGTCCTTTTGTGTTTTCTGAATAGCAATAAGGGAATCCATTCAGCCTCTCTTCTATAGAAGGAACATTTTGAGAGAGAATATATGGGTTGTCAGGCCTGTGGGAGGCTGCTGAGTCACATATGATTCACACATCTAGCTTCAGAAATCTTTAGACTTGAACATTACAATACAGGGTGGTCCATTTCAAAACTGCTTGTTGAAATCCACATTGGGATGTGCTCTAAATGGAGCACTAGGAACAGTGACAGAATGACTAATAATAAAAAAAAATTAGAAGACTGTAACAATTCATTCGGAATGTTGATGTTTAATTCATGTTACTGGCTGCGTTCATGATTCTTTCATATTTCATAAAGATGATGAGTGACATGACATGCCACCTCGCAGCGGGCAACTCAAGTTAAAGCACTGTTCTCTTATTTCTTCTTTTCTTTTCTTCTTTTTTAAAAAATCTAGTCAGGGTCTCACTGTTTCTCAGGCTGGAATGCAGTGGACCGACCATGGCTTACCACAGCCTTGACCTCACCACAGCTTTGATCTCCTGGGCTCAGGTGATCCTTCCACCTTGGCCTCTTGAATAGGTGGGACTACAGGTGTGCACACCACACCTGGCTAATTTCCATCCTCTTTTCACAGGGCTTGTTACATGCTTCCTACCTGTATCTAGGATGATGGAATGTGATCCTCTCTCTAAGTATTTGCTTCTAATTACAGAATCATTTCAAATATGAAACATATAAACTTTAACATAAATGTGGCTTTCATGAGATCAATCATTGTTTTAAAGTACATATTTCATATTAATAATTTAAATTCCAGTAGTCATCTTGTTATTTGCTTTCCCTTAAGGGAAATTACAGCTAAAACTGGGTCTTTTTGTTAGTAATAGCAAATTATCAGATATTAAATATCTAACCAGAAAAATAGTGTTGAAAAAGGCTTTCTTAGAAAAAGGCCTTTGTAGTAAACCATATACACATGAATTATACCTTGCAGCCTGTTTTTATTTACCAAGAGTATGACAAAGAAGCTTCATTTGGATGTAGGTATATAAGGTGCTAACTTTTTCTCTGTAATTTTTTTCATTTTATTGCCTATGTTTGACATAGATTTTGAACATATAATGCCTGAAAGACCCTAATTACATAATATTATTATTTAAACATTAACTAATGCTACATAATTTGAAAAATAAAACAATTCAAAATTTAAAAGATGTTTGAAGTTGTGACCAAGTAATTTTAAATGATTTCTTTTTCTGTTTTACTTTGACAATTATATAAACCTTTCCCTAATGGTTTACATTGTTTGAAAGGGGTCATTTGATAGTGCTAAAAATGATACGTTTTTTGCCATTTGATTAAAAATAAATTTAGTTTGAAAAATAATTCTCATTGTTAATTTTACTGTGCTCATGGGGGAAAAGTTTGATTTATAAAAAGTAGTTTAGGTTTTTGTTTATATTGAGCAGGTCAGGAAGGGGAGTTGGTTCTAATTCCTATTCAAGAAGCAATCTTCTATTTGGAATGTTCAGTGTGCTCACACCAGCAGAGGGGAACACAAGGGCAATATGTGTACAGCTCAGGCAAAGAGGGTCAAAGAGAACTGTGTTCTGTGAGGACAAAAAGGTCGAAAGCAATTAAATTGCAATATATTTTCTGAGCTGAAAAGATGTCTACCATCTCATATGTGAATGCTTTTTTTCCCCCCTATTTCTCTAGAACTCCATACTTAATGTTTAAAAAATGTAAATGTTGGAGGTGGACTAACCTTGCAATATTCCTTTCTTCTGGTCTTCAGAGAGGGAGTTATTGTCTTTCTTATTTGCAAGTTAATGTATTTGCATTGACAGCTTTTTTTATTGTTAAATAAGCTCTGTCTTGGAACAGCTGTCAGACAAATTACACTGTGGGCTATATTTAAAAGAAGTGCCACATGAGTCAATTTGTGTCTTGGTTTTTGTATTCATACATTTGTTTGTGTATCTGAACCTATATCATAAAAACAATGAAGGCCAGCTGAAATAGTCATATTTCCAGGCATACTGAAGGACGTAATGTTGCTTTTAGAATATTTTATGTTTAGAAAAATGTCAGGGCCGACTCTACATCTAACCTGCTACTATATGTCATATCTGTGGGCATGTTATGAATAATATGGAAGTCAGTTGCTGTGGACCCAATGCGTAACACTGAGGATGTCATGTTATGTTAATAAAAGTAATACAATTTCTGGTTGTAAATAAATTGTTTGATTTGATGATACTGATGTAGGCTTATAATTTTATTTGAGGAAAAATTATAGCATTTAGGTAATTTGGGGGCTATTTCCACTGAGATATTTTAAGGAAGAAAATACCTTGGTGGTTTCAATTATTTGAATCCTTATTTTCTAACTATAATGTTGCTCTTGCCATGAAAAAATAATTTTTCTCTTATATCAGTGAAGCAGACTTCAAACTCAGAGGTATGACATTCTATAAGGTAGAAAACAAGAGACATTATCTAAGTTATGATGAGAGGGGAGTTGAGGACTGTTATCTAGTGGTTTAACAATTAGAACAAAATCATATTTCGGATCACTGCATCAATGAGCATTTATCAAAATAGTTATACATTATTGGCTTCCAAAGGCAAACTGCTCTGCCATTTACTAACCCTATGACCTTGGACAAGTAACTTACACTTTCTATGCCTCAGTTTCTTCATCTGTAAAGTAGGACAATAATAGAATCTACCTCAATTGATTTTTTTGTGAAAATTAAAGAGTTTGTTCACGAAACATTTTTAGAACAATGCCTGGCATATAGGCGTTCTATAAATGTTATCTGCTATTTATTGAGCATCCACTGTATGCTTAGAACTGTGCTGTGTTCTCAGGGTACTGAAGTATAAGCTATGGCCCATCCATTCTAGGAAATTAAATATTGTTGGGGAAATAATGCTAACATAAAACAGTATATCAGTATGTAGTAACATTTTGTATGACAGGCTGTACATATTTTAGAGACTTAGAGAAAAGAAAGATTTATGAGAGTTTGAGGACTGGGTTTGACCAGAAGCGAGACTTAAAGTACAGACTTGAAGGATGATTTTCAGGAGCTGGCCAGGCTTAGAGAGGTGATTTCAGGTTAGTAGCAAACAAAAAAGCTGAATACCACATGTTCTCACTCATAAGTGGGCCCTAAACTTTGGGCACATGGGCACAAAGGTAGGAATAACAGACACTGGATATATTTAAAGGAGGGATAGAGCGGGAGAAGTGGGATAAAGGATACAAAAACACCCATTGGATAACATGCCCACTACTGGGGAGTTGCAGGGAGGGCTGGTCAGAAGCTCAAACCTTGCCTTCATGCAATATATTTATGTAACAAATTCACACATGTGCCCCATGAGTCTAAAATTAACAAAATAAATAAATGCAGGGTGATTAAATGAGACATTTTTTTAAAAGATCATGACAAAACTGATATGTTTGTAAAACAGTTCAATTGGCTTGACTGGAGATACTGATCTATGTGGGGAAGTAGATTGGCCATTTAGGTCAGAATCCAAATATAATAAGCATTTGAGGATTTCACAATACTGAAAATACTATGAATGCTCAGCTAATAATTCAGATTGAAAAAGAAAATGAGGAAATTTTTACCACGCCATTAAATAGTGTTTACACGCTTGCATTAGGCTAAAATAAATTTTGTGAACAATTTGGAATGACTGAGAAAAACACAGATAAACAATAAAGAGAAGATCTACAATAAAATGAATGGAGGATTTGTAATGAGCAGTTAGAAATTCATCTCATTTGGGTCATACAAACAGCAGCAGCAGATTGTGTGGCCATGTGGGACACCTCGGCTGGCATCAGGCTACAGAGGGACTGTGCTGGAGGTTGTAACTAACTGTGATGTGGAAGGATAAAAAACAAAGCTCTCGGGGCAGCAGGGAGCAAATCCCATGGATGAGAACCCTCCCGCTCTGGCTCATCCATGGAACTACATTGATATCAACCCTAAAGTGTAGTGATTATTTCTTGTCTTAGAAGCTGGACTCAAATTGCTCTAGCTGAGGTGGAAAATATTAACTAAAAAAAAAAAAAAAAAGAGACAATGAAAAAAATTCTTGGATAAAACAAAAAGCAATCCCACAGAGTGGAAAAGTGGGAGTAGATCTCATGAAAAGAAGATCTTATGAAGAAAAGTAGACCTCATGGCCTTCAAAAACTACAAGTATTGTATTTGTAAAGCAGATTAGCATACCCCACCCCCCAGCAACAAAGCAAAACAAAACCACAAAACAGAAGATCAAGGGAAACATGAACAACTTAAAAATTAGATTCTGGTGACACAATCTTTTCTCCTGCTCTCAAGTACTTTACCTTTCCCCTCTAATTAACATGATCACATCTTTTCCTGCATTTCTTCCAGGATTACTCTAGACAAAAATGGAATACTAAGGCATTTCACAAGTTGAAACAGCTTTCTAAAAACAGAGCAGTAGTGTTATTGAAAATGGTTTAAATTGAGAATAATTTCAGAGCTGACTATCATTCCTGGCGTGACACCCATCTCACAAACAATCCTGTGATTTAATGTAGATAACAAGTACACTCTTTACAGCAAAAAAAAAAAAATTCATTATATAGTTATAGGAAATGCATATTTAGCAAAATTGCATGTCTAGGTTATCTAAATCTTTGGCTTACTTAAGATATTTTTACCCAACTATAGGAACACCATGGGTGGTTTATTATATAACAAAAATAGGAGCAGTTTGGCATTGGTAGAATATTTATAGCAAGTGGAACACTAGACTTTTGAAATGTACGATCTTATTACTTCAAATTTATGAATAAGCCATTTCTATATCAACAAAATTGATGTGGTCAGTTTGTTGGATCTTTTGATATTTAAATTTTTTCCCAGCACCACGGGGCTTGACTATGTCTCTTATTTGCTTGGACTAAAAATAAGTTATTTCTTAAAAATAGTAGATAGGCAGGGAATTACCTTAGGACAGGACTCCAAATGGTACAGATTATTCAGTCTCCCGCTATCCCTCCTATAAGTCTCTTACCGGAAGGAGCTCTCTTCCTTTCCTTTTTCTCTAAGGTTTATCTCCCATTCCCTCTTGTCTCTGTGATGACTGCTTGTGAAATAAGTTGAAAAGAGTGTGGAGAAATGATGTCTGTTCTAATATTCTGTCCTTATAAGTAACAGTAGGTTTACACACATTATTCTCTTTTTCAGAGGATTTATCTACATTAAATATAGGAAGGATAGTTAGTCTTTGGTAGGACCTACAATAGCAATTCTTAGTTACTGTGACTCCATTTCAATCATGCAAATTCCCTCTTTAGCTTAGCACTGAAAGCAATTAAATAGATAACTGTGCAGACTTGACTTTGTACTCAACTGTTACACTTTACAATAGATTATATGGGTTGGAATTTGTGTTTCTCTGAATTTCATGTTCCCTAAGTGTGGACAAAATGATATATGTTACCAGATATATATTTTTTTCTTATAGAAAATAAAGAGTTTTCTGAACTATGCCTCTATTCTTTTGAAGACCACATTACAGGCAATCCAACCTCAGAAGAAACAATAGTAATTGAATGTCAAGATTTTTTCTCGCAAACTTAATGAAACTTTGAATATTTTATATGTTTGCTTTTAGAATTTGGGCCATCTCTGTACAGTAAAGTGAAGTAGAGACTATAAAAGATTTTTTCAGTTGTTCAATGAAATGTGTGCCTCAATTTTTAGAGATATTTTTGTAAATGCTTCAAATTACACTGGATCTGTAGATAACATCAAATATTTGGAAATCTTATACGCTAGTAGCTCTATAATGTGTTACTGAAGTATACAGAAGGATTACAAAACTTTTTTTCATGATAATATATACTTAAAATATTTAGAATTGTAATGCATGCACTCTAGAGATGTAAAAGTTCTCTTAAAATATTAAGCCCACATTTTAAAAATCTGCTACTTGTTGAAAAGTGGGTACTATTTACAGAAGCATGGGTTCAGCAGTTCTTTTTTCTGATGTAGATTATAAAGAGAAGATATACATTAAGTAAAGATACTTGTGATTTTTAAAAAGTAGTAGTGCAACTGCATTTCATATCAATATATATTTCTATTCAATAAATACTTATATGTCTATGATATTCAAGGTACTATAATAGAAACTTCAGGGATGCAGTGATAAATGAGAATAAAATATACTCATCATGGCAGTATAAGGAACATAAGTACAAAGCAAAATTAAGGTGCTTTTGAAGTTTAGGGGACTGAAGGGAATATTTTTAGTTTGGGAGGCCGTGAAAGGTAGTATTAGAATATTTATGGGATTTATGTATTCACAATGGAGGTAGGAGATACATCCCATGTAGAAGTTATATAGCAAAAAAAGAATATGGAAAGGGACTGTCCACATGCGTTGAGTTGTGTGAGGTTGGTTAAAGTGGAAGGTCTTAGAAAATCAAAAACTGAGGACTGGGTTGCTTAATGTCTAAACTTTTCTCATCTGTGAAAGGTGAACAGTAGTTTTCATGATGACTAAATGAGAGAATGCATGTTAAATAATTTAGCATGGAGTTGGTGCAAAATACTGTATCTGTGCATTTGACTATCAGCTACATGTTGGGAAAATGCTGAGATACTGTTATTAAATAAAGAATTGGAGGAGGCATATGATGAAGAAATGTGTGGCATAAAACCAGATGATTTTTCAACAAAGAGAACAGACATGGAGGAATTTGTAGTATGGGAAGGGAAGATGTTGAATTCAATTTTATACACCTTTGAAGAGGAATGGTGAGACATCGAGATGGAATGATAAAATGGTGGTTAAGGTGGAACTTGAGCTCAAACTTAGGGATTATATGTGTAAAGGTGGTATCTGAAGTCACAATATTTTGAAGGAGTACAAAAAAGGTAAGTACAGATGGAGAATGGCAGATAAAATCAAAGCCAGGCCTGGTGTGATGGCTCATGCCTGTAATCCCAGCAATTTGGGAGGCAGAGGCGAGAGATTGCCTAAACCCAGGGTTTGAGACCAGCCTGGGCAACTTAGCAAGACCTCGTCTCTACAATAAATAAAAAAAATCCAGGCGTGGTGGCATGAGCCTGTGATTCCAGCTTCTTGGAAGACTGAGGCCTAGCAGGTCGAGGCTGCGGTAGCCATGGACATGCCACTGCACTCCAGTCTAGTTGACAGTGAGACTCCAACTCAAAAAAAAGAAAGTCAAAAACCAGATGTTAAGAAATAACTATACTTGGCTGTGGGACAATGAAAAGGAGTCAGATAATAAAGAAGAAAGACCAGGACATAATGTCTGTAGGAGCTATAGGAGCATGAGGTTTAAGAGGGCAGTGCAGCAGAGGGGCAAGAAAGGGATAAGAAACAGGTATATGTATTTGTTTGTTTGTTTAAGAGATGTGGGGTACAAACAAGGTAACTACAAGAGTAGGCTGCATGCAGGTGAAGTCTGGGTTTCTATCTGGTCCTCACTCTCCATGGTAGTGGACCAGGTACCTTTGTGCTGTCACATGTTCCCCGCTCCCTCCCTCCCTCCCTCCCTCCCTCATTTCTGTAGCAGTGCCCAGTGACTGCAGATTCCTCCCTTGTGCTAATGTGACCAGTGTTCAGGGCCCATTTGTGAGTGAGAACATGCAGTATTCAGGTCTTTGAGAAACATACTTATCTTGACTGCATAACCAGTCTCTAGAACGTCTGACCATTTTCCTCGGAAAGTACCATTCATTTTTCTTCCTCTTCTGACTGTCTGTCATGTTCAAGTACTGTTTTTATAACATTGAAGCCTCTGTTACCACTGGAGACTTGAAGCCAGGGAATGTACATTTCTAATAAGAAGTTAAGTATGCCCTTGACATCACACATGAAAATCCATATATTTTCTCATGGAAACAATATACCTATTAGTCAAGTTCTGTTGTGCTTATATAACCAGATATACAGGGGTGCTGTGAACTTTGTTGAGGTGGTCAAAGATTGTCAGACATATTTATTTCTAAAAGAAAGATTTTCAAACTAACCATTGAACTTTCTGGGAGCAATTTGTTTTATTTCACAATCATTTAAGGAATTTGTCTTTTAAAAATGCATATTGTTTCTTGTGATGTGTGTACTCAGCTACTTTATTTATTTAGGTTCTATACAATATTCTTTCCATAACGTTATTAGGCTAAAAACTCAAAAAATGAGAAAGTTTTGAGATTTGGCAGTATAGTCTTTTCACATTTTCTTATAAATGTTATGATAAGAGGTTTGGTTCTATAGACAAGGGGTTTAGGAGACAAGCTTTGCTTATGAATATAATATTATCACATTTTAATGAATATTTATTAGTCCTTGTGGTTAGAATGAGTAGAGATCTTGAAATATCTAGGACCTTCAAAATTGAGGGAGCATAAATAAATAGAAGTGTGGAAGGAGAATGGCAGATGAAATCAAGACACATATTAAGAAATAACTATATTTGGCAATAGGACAATGAAAAGGAGTCAGATAATAAAATAAAAGAAGGGAGACTAGGGAATAGGGTATGCAGGAGTTACAGGAGTGCGAGGATTCAAGAGGGCGGTGGAGTGAGGGACTTTTCCTTGTCCTTATTTTCCACCTGCTGGTATCAGTGCCACATTCACCTGAATGTCATTTTCCCAGAATCTTTTTCTCTTTAGCCTAGTCCTGGTAAGAAATTCACATAGCCGTGCTGATGACAAAAAAAGAGCAAGTCCCTAAATGCTCTCCAATCATTCTTTTTAAACTTCCAGTTTTTTTTTCCACTCTCTGTCTTAATAGCTACAACTTACCTTTGAACAGGTGACTTGTTCCCCTTTATTACAAAAGAAATAGAGACCAATGAGAAGGGAAGGGAAGGTCCCTTCTTAGGATTTATGGCCTGCTTCAGTGAAGAATGGCAAAAGATCAGAGAGACCTTTCTGCTTTTGCTGTTTTCTCCATTGCTAAGGTTCACTATTTTGGAAGAGTATGCACTGTTCCCCATCACTGTTAATAAATCATATGTTCGCTCCTGAATCTTTGATGTCTCCATCTCTACCTGCCTTTTTCCTTTCACATGGAAACATGCTCATATTTTATTCAACTAAAACTCAAAAAGGAGCACCAACTCTGAATTCTCTATTCCTTTCCAGTTTCCATTCTGTTTCTCTCATTTTCAAAAGTAAGGTGTATACATTTCTCTCACGTTTTTTATGATTCTGTATTCTTTCCTCTCTTTAGAAACTTTTCCCTTCTGGCTTTTGTGACTCCATTGTTCTTATATTTCCTTTTCTTGCCATTCCTCAGATTCCTCTGTCCATTCTGAATGTTATTTTCCAGAGTTCTAACTACTGTTTATTTTCTTCCTTCCTCTGTACACTCTCCTTTGGGAGTCATACATTGATTTACCTATGTCCTTAATATATATTGTAGCTACTAAATCTTTGAATTTTATGGAGAGTTCTCTTCTGAGAGTTCTAAACCTATTTACATTCAGTTGTCTACTGTATATCTATACTTGAGCCTCCCCAAAACACTGCTAATTGAATCAACAAAAACAAACTCATCGATGTTCCTTTAAACTGTTCTTCCTCCTGTACTTTCCATATCAAATGTCCATTATTATCTGAGAAACTCCCTGAATCATCTCATATTCTTTCTCCCATTTAGTTTCTATACCCAACAGTACATGAACACTTGTCCATACTTCAGAATTTCTCATGAGCTAGTTGCTTCTACTTGTCCTTCCTTTTACCCCTTTCATCACCACTGAGTTAGTCTGAGTCCTCATTTCTTACCTCTGAACTAGACCTTCTCTTTTTATTTTCTGTTTTCACTCTTAGCCACCATCCACTTGGTGTTAGGGACATTCTTGTATCATGTACATACGCACTTACTTGATCTTGTTAACTCTGTGACTTTTCATTTTCTCATGTCTCTTTATTATTTTGAGAATACAATCTAAATGCTTCAGAATGGTATTCAAGACCCTTGGTCTGGCTGAATCTATCTATCCATCTATCTTGTTGAATTTCATCCTTACCATTTTGGCCCCCGTTTTATACCATTTGCTGAACCAAGCTTGGACTCCAGCAAACCAAACTTCTTGAATGTCTTTATGTTAATTCCTTCTCTTCTCAATTTTTTTTGAATTCTACCTGTCTTTCAAGCATGATAAGTATCTACTATTTCAGAACGCCTCTTTTATCAACCTTCTTATATCACTACTTAATAAGCATTAAGTCACTTTCTACTGGTTTCTGAAACATAGCATACCATGCTCTTATTGTTTTCCTCTGCCTCTTCCTACCAGATCCAATTTTAACCCCAGCCTGCATCTTCATTTTCCAAGTAGTCACTAGTACTTGATGAATGAGTTAACAAAGAGCAAATAACAAATTCTGTCTAGTGGAATGTTATATTAGTGTCTTACTACATGAAAAGGCTATACCTTTTGTAACTTCCCCCCAATTTTATAGTACCTTCTGGATAAATTTGATAAATAGTGTCTAATGATATACATATGTGCTTGACAATTTATCAAGAAAAAAATTATGAAAAATCTGCACGTATAAAGGAGTTACATCATCTCTTTTCGTAGATGATATGATATTATATCTAGAAAACTCAAAAGATTCCACCAAAAAACTCCTCACACTGATAAGTTACTTCAGTAAAAGTCTTGGGATACAAAATCAGTGCCCCCAATTCAGTTGCATTTCTATATACCAGTAGACAGGCTGAGTACCAAATAAAAACACAATCCCATTCACAGCAGTCACAAAAAAATAAAATACCTCGAACTACATCTAACCAAATAGGTGAAAGATCTCTACAACAAGAATTATAAACCACTGCTAAAAGAAATCAAATATGAGCTGGACTCGGTGGCTCAGCCTGTAATCCTAGCATTTTGGGAGGCCGAGACGAGTGGATTGCCTGAGCCTGAGGGTTCGAGACCTGCCCTGAGGAGCTTGGCGAGACTTTTTCTCTACAATAAATCAAAAACTAGCCGGGCATAGTAGTGTGCGCCTGTTTTTCTGGCTACTTGAAAGGCTGAGGCAGAAGGATCGCTGGAGCCCAGCAGGTCGAGGCTGTGGTGGCCAGAAGCGTGCCACTGCACTTCAGTCTGGGTGACAGAGTAAGACTCCAACTCAAAGAAAAAATAGAAATCAAAGGTGACACAAATGGAAAAACATTCCATGCTCAAGATTGGAAGATTCAATATCGTTAAAATGTTCATACTGCCTAAAACAATCTACAAATTCAATGTAATTCCTATCAAATGACCAGCATTGTTTTTCTCAGATCTAGAAAAGACAATACTTAAATCCATATGTAAGCAAAAACGAACCTGAACAGCCAAAGCAATCCTAAGCAAAAGAACAAAGCCAAAGGTATCCCACTATCAGACTTCAAACTTTACTACATGCTTGCAATAACCAAAACAACATGGTACTGATACAAAAATAGACATATAAACCAATGGACCAGGATAGAGAATCCGGAAATAAAACCGTTGACCTACAACCAACTCATCTTTGACAAAGTTGACAAAAACAAACACTGGGGAAGGGACACCCTATGTAACAAATGATGCTGGGAAAAGTGACTAAACCATATGTTGGACACTACCTAGCACTATAAACAAAAATTAACTCAAAATGGGTTAAAGACTTAAATGTAAAACCCCAAACTGTTAACATTTTAGAAGAAAACCAAGGAAGCACAGTCCTGAACATTGGCTTAGGCAATGGATTCATGACCAAATTCTCAAAAGCGAATGCAGTAAAAACTAATATTGACAAGTGGGACCTTATCAAGTTAACAGTCTTCACAGCAAAAGAAACCATCAACAGAGTAAAGCAATAACTCACAAGATGGAAGAAAATATTTGTAAACTATGCATCTGACAAAGAATATCAAGAATCTCTAAGGAACTCAAATGAATCGAGAGGAAAAAACAAACAAACAAATAACCCCATTAAAAAGTGGTCCAAGAACATGAACAGACACTTCTCAAAGGAAGACATACAATTGGCCAATAAACATGTGAAAAAATGCTTCATATCACTAATTATCAGAGATATGCACCTCAAAACAAAAATGAGATACCATCTCACAGTAGTCATACTGGCTATTATGAACAAGTTAAAAAGATATTAGTGAATTCTCAGATAAAAGGGACTGCTCATACACTGTTGGTGGGAATGTAAGCTAGTTTAACTTCTGTGGATAGCAGTTTAGAGATTTCTCAATAGCTAAATATAGATTTACTATTCGACCTAGTAGTTCCACTACTGGGTATAAACCCAACAGAGCATACATTATCCTAACAAAAGGTCACCTGCACTTGTATGTTTATCACAGCATTATACACAATAGCAAAAACATGGAACCAACTCAGGTGCACCTCAACAGTGGATTGAATAAAGAAAATGTGGTGCAGATACACCATGGAATAATACACAGCCATAAAAAGTAGCAAAGTCATGTCCTTTGCAGTAACATGGATGCAGCTGGAGGCCTTCATTCCTAGTAAATTAGCATAGAAATATAAAACTAGATACTACATGCTCTCATTTATGAGTGGGAGTTAAACACTGGGCACACACGGACATAAAGATGAGAACAACAGACACTAGAGACTACTAAGATGGGAAGGAAGAAGGAAGATAAGGGTTGAAAAAGCACTCAGTGGGTTCCATGCTTACCACCTTGGGGTGGGCTGAATAGAAGCCCAAATCTCACCATGATACAGTTTATCTATGGAACAGACCTGCACATGTACCCCTTGAATCTAAAAAAAGAAGGATTTGCACATGAGTGCTTTCTCTTTTGCAGTTTTTACTTTCATGGTGAATGAGATCTTTATTATCTATTATACCCTTTTAATTCCAGATTGGAAGGCAGAGTGCTTAAGTATTTTAAGAAAAGCAGGTAACACCTTATATTTATTAAAAAATAATCCTTGCTTCTATGAAGTGTCCTTGACAGCTTGTCAGTAGGGCAGGGAAGACTGGATGGGTGCTGAATTGCTTTTCAGCCAAAAGAGATTCTTCTCTATGAACATTGGTAGTGGCAGTGCACTCAGTTGTCAAGTTAGAATGCATGTTTTGGACCCAGTTAGCATAAAATCAGAATTCAGGCATGAGTTAAGTCCACTTCTTTACATATATATTCTTTGCTTCTCAAAGGGTTGTAAAACATGTCTTACTATTTGTCAATGTTGGGAATTATATTTGAGGTGATTCATCTTCTCTGGGTTCTAGGACTTGTTCAGTAACTGGTTAGAGAAATGAAATAGTCTGATATGAATTAGAAAATGGTCTCCATGGTCTTCACTCTTACCTCTACCCCTACTGTAATCTTTTGTTTTGAATAGGGTACAATTATATTTATCTAATAACAGTACCATTTATAATATTTATAAGTAATTTATAATATTTTTCAAATGTATATACCAGCTCATAGGTAGAAAAAATTATGTTAGAAAAATGTTGTATACATCATTCATTTTAATGTTCCTCTGAATTATTCTTTATTTTGTAAACTGCTCCTATTTGTTTTTTATTTTTGATATGCATTTGCCTTTTTCTGTTCTATTCATTCAGCAGTGTTCAATAAACACTCATCTTTATTTTCATTTGTGCTAATGTAGTCTAAAACTAGACTACATTAGCAAAAATTAAACCTCTGTGTTTTCCTTTAAGGCATTTTATCCTTTTTTTGACTCATTTTCAATTTTCTTTCTTCTTCTTTAGTTTATCAGTTTATTATTTTTTAAAAAATGTTCCCTTATGCCTCATTTACATCTCTCTTTCATGTTATGCTTTAATTCTACATTTTAAATTTTGTTTCATTTAAATTTATCAGAAAATATTTGGTGACACTAATGTGCTATTGGAATACTTCCTTAAGGCTGAGAAGACACACAGTTAAATCTTCATGATTCCATATAGATATGCAGAGAGAAGTTCAGATTCAAATATAAATAATCTATCATTCTTACTTGCTTAGTAGTTTTCCCTTATATTTGCCTGAGCAGAAAAGAATACACACTTTAGGACTACCACCTGAGGATATATAAATAAATATATGAAGGAATGCAAATTAAATTATATTGCTTTGAGTGGATAAAATTGTGTGGTACTATTTGATAATGTCTCTAATGCTAGAAGAAAGTAAAATAGAACACAGATTTAGGTCTTTCTAAAATGATCTGATATCTGATGTCCATTGCATTAATCTAAGTATATTCCTGAAAAGAATTTGAACTTAAATCCTTTAATCATAATTTTAATGATCAAAGCCATTGCTTTAAAATTTAAGCTTCTATTCGGTAATTCTAAATATATGAGTCTAGCTAAGGAAATAAACTACATTTAAGCTTCATTCACTAAGATATTTGTTACAGTGTAATTTTTAGTGGTTAAAACTAATGACATCTCAAATTTCTTTTAAAAAAGGGGGATGGCTATGCATATTATGAAATGTAGAGATAATGGAATATTAAATGGCCATTAAAAATAAAATGTTTTCAAAGTTTATAATGGCATGGAAAGGTATTTATATGATATAAGGGGAAAAAGATATGTGAATTTTATATAATATACTTTCAACCATGAGTAAGAATTTTAAAAGATGGGAAGGGAATACATGAAATGTTAAATGTTCCACCTGGGTGGTGGAATTATTCTTGTATTTTTCAAATTGCCTGCATTTAATAATCCTTACTATTATATTCAGAAGACTTGTAAGCTAAAAGATAAAGTTTGTAATTTAGCATGTCTTATTTAATAGTTATCTTAGTGGACCTTTAATATCAAATAAGCAAATGTTTGCCTTAATATTGGACAAGATGTCAGTGTCATTCTCCTCTTTGAGTTTGGGATATTTCAGCACCCTAAAAATTGGCACACTAAAGGTTGACTGTTTTTGTAATTTAAAGACAGAGTAGAAAAGTGGACATAGTGGGAACCAGGAGGGAGAAGAAAGATTTAATGACATTTTAATGAATTATCTGTAGCATGGATATAAAATATCAGTATGTGGCTTTTATTTGCCAGAGATCTCATAGAATATAATCTTTTCTGATTTCTACAGTATCAAGTCATGGGTGGATAAGATGCAAGAAGACCTTGTTACATTGGCAAAGACAGCAAGTGGAGTCAATCAGCTTGTTGATGTGAGTAAAATCCACCAAAGAAATGTGTTCATCTTTTTATAAATTTGAATGTAGTTCTATCTTCTAGGAAACTATATGTCTGTATTACAAATGGGATATGATTTCTTCTGGGGATCTGCAAGTGAAGTACTGAGATAGACCGTTGGTACTATTTGTTACTGTGAACAAGAAATGCCATCCCTTAACAATTAATAAAAATTTCCCACCACACTTTACAGTTTGTATACAGCTCTCATTTAGATGAGTCTATGTATTATTTATTATGTATATTCCCGCCAAATTCACATTTGGTGTCATGTGTTTATTAACAGTGTTTCCTGTCTTTAGAATGTATTTTAGAATCAAGTGACTTCAAGTCCGATGACTTCAAGTCCAGTGATGGACTGATTCTTTTGAATATCCTCAATGGGAATACATCTTCATTCTTTGAGGGTAGATTTTATTTTAAAAATTATTTGAAAAACACTTACAGTCTTGTCTAGAGACTAGAGTGAGTCATTGAAATTGGTAATGAAGGTTTTGGTACAAGAAAAGGAAATACTATAAACGATGATTTTTCTTGTGATTTATTAACTGGCTATGAAAAAAACTCTAAAATGATTTTTGAAAATAACAGCAATATATAAATAATTGCATAGTATCTTAAATAGATTATTTTGACTGGGTAAGAGCAGTTATATGTAGGTTCCATAAGATTTATTAAAAATTACGTGTTTTCTTCTTAAAAGAGTCTCACTACTTCTATATTGATGTAAACTATACAACATTTTGAAAGCACTTTATCTTGTATTCTTAGTGATGCAGTAAAACCTGTTATTTTCCAAAAATGTGATATGTCAATAAGGTGACATGGCACAAAAGTGGTTTCATGTATAATATACTAATATTTATCATTAGAATCTTTATATAATATACTTCCCTGGGAGAAACTATAATGTGTGGTTACCTTATGTATTAATAGAAATTCATAAATAAACCTTCTTAAGCACATATTTCAAAAAATTATACCAGAATTTCTCTATAAAATAATTGTAGGTTTCAGGCAATTTTTTTCATCCGTATTAGCTATGGCATGTCACTCTTTCTTTTCTCCCTTCTTTCTCTAATAAACTTTGTTTGAAAACTTAAAAAAAAAAAAGAATTGTAGGTTTCAAACCAAGAGCATGTTAAAAAACCTAAATATCTGTTAGATTAGGAATATATTTGCAAAAGAAAAGTGTTCCTTGTGAATAACAATTCTAGTTACCCTAGCATGTTGAGCACATCATTTGTCTCAGGTACTGTGCAGACTGCCATGGATAGACAGAGAAATGTCGTTCTTCTCCTCAGAGAACTGACATTCTCCTGATCAGACATCTCGATTACTACGGGTGCAAAGATGTATGAAACCTGTTGTAAGCTGATGCTTGGGAACTACAATGATTCATTGGGAGAAAATACATTAGCATATGAAAGTGTGTAGGATAGTAAGTGAGCCTCTATGAAAGCGATGGAGTTTGTGAAAGGTCCAGCAAATCATTTAAATAATTTTCATTTAAATACTGTTTAAATTGAGAGAGCAGGTTTTATTCAATCACAGCGAGTAAAAACAAGAGAAATTACAGATTCTGGTTAGAAGTTACATGAGTCTCTTTATTGAGAAGTTCAGATTAAAGACAAGCTGTTCTTGGGAGCCTTTCTCTCACTCCTTTAGTGCTTCTCCAACCTCAAAAGCACTTGCTTGGCTACCTTCATTCGTATATTCGGTGTTAGCATGGGAAACTTTTCCTGCTGAATCTGCTTTTTTGGCAATGAATCATTAAGCAAAAAAAGGTCTCACTTGGTTTCCATTATGGTTTATGAAGTATGGATTGCTAAGACGAGTGTAAGTATTGATGAGTGAATCAATAACTTTGTCTGAATTAGAATAACAAAATAGAATACAAAAGATGAAAGAAAACCCTCCTAATTTTCTGTTCATGAGACGCACAACTCATTACAGTGACAGAAAACTTCCAAATAAAAAAGTTACACATTATATAACTGACTTTGGAGGAGATGTGTTAGAGCAGAATTAATTATTGGAATAAAGAATGTAAGTATTAGGGCACATGACGAGTATTAATTTGAGACAGAAAAATAATTCTATATGCCTCATTCCTTTTGCTTACAGAGAAGATTCATGATGTGGGCAAAAGGAGTGTGTTTGTTTTTTTGGCCATGGGAACTTAGAGCAAAAACTGGCTGATGGATGTTAGCATAGAGAGTTAAATTTGAGCTGAGATTGCGGATGTTGGATGTTGGAGTAACAGACATTGAATAAATGAAGGGACTTATCAGGTCCCTGGTTTAATATTGTAGAGGTGATATTTTTTCCCAAATTAATTAATATAATTGTTTTTACTGACTTCACAGGTACCCTTTTGACCTTTTACTTGAAGGTTTACAAGAACCAAAACAATGAAGCAACATAGTTAAAGCAATGCATCTTTGCAGTTTTCTGAGAATTGCTTTAAGGCATCATAAAATACATGCCCAAGGAAAGTTGATAATATTATTGAATAAATTTAGTACTTTAGCTTTGCAAATGAGAGACTTTGCCCAGTTGTCTGCCCAAGTAGGACTTATTGTCCCTGATGCACTCGAGTTTTAAGATGCCACTTACTAAGCCGGGCTCGGTGGCTCAGCCTGTAATCCCGCGTTTTGGGAGGCTGAGGTGAGTGGATTGCTTGAGCCTGCTGGTTTCAGACCCTCCTGGGCAACTTGGCAAGACCCCATCTCTACAATAAATCAAAAAACTAGCCGGGCGTGGTAGCACGCACCTGTAGTTCCAGCTACTTGGAAGGCTGAAGTGGAAGGATCACCGGAGCCCAGCAGTTCGAGGCTGCAGTGGCCAGGAGTGGCCACCGCACTCCAGTCTGGGTGACAGAGTGAGACTCCAATTCAAAAAAAAAAGATACCACTTACTGAATTGCTTCATTATCTAAACATCTGGAGACTACATATGCCTATCTATTGCATGTGTTTATCCACAAAGTAGATAAAATAATCAAGAAAAGAAAAAATTATTGGAAAGAAAAATGCATAATAATATTTCATAGTGTACTTTATGTATTAGAACCTTTTAAAATTCAACTGAAGGACCATCAATTCAAACACTGTATTAAGACTTTTACGTGCATTATATCATTAATCCTCATGACAGCCTTGTACAGTGAGCAACATCATCTTTGATATGCATGAATAAATTATTTGCAAGGTGGAAATTTTGTCCTGGGTTACACAACTGCTAAATAGATGCAACTTTGAAATTTGAAACTTGAAATTTGAAATTCTTACATGCTGTAGAACAAGAGTCCCCAACCCCTGGGCCTCCGATCAGTACCAGTCAGTGGACTGTTGGAAACTAGGTTGCACAGCAGGAGATGATTGGCTGGTGAGCTGAGCTTTGCCTCCTGTGAGATCAGCCAGCAGTGGCATTAGATTTTCATAGGAGAGCGAATTGTGAACTGTGCATTCCAGGATTTAGGCTATGTGTTCCTTATGAGAATCTAATGCCTGATGATCCCCCTTCCCCGTCCCCATCCGTGGAAAAATTGTCTTCCACAAAACCGGTCCCTGATTCCAAAAAGACTGGGGACCACTGCTATAAAATATATGTTAATATTTGCATTTTTATATTCCTACTTATATTTTGGAAAAGTAAACAGATCTCCAGATAGGTACAATGTTAGTATATCTGGTTATGCTATTGCACTTTTTATAAAAGCTATAATTTAGAAGAGGCCAAAGATCTGCCATGAACAATTATCTACTGATGAATATTTCCATTTGAGTTTAAAAAAAAAAAAATGGAGGGAAACTCCAAGATGTAAATTTACATGCGTGAGTTAAAAGTTCCTATTCTTGTGGTCATGCACAGAAATGATTTTGCCTGTATTTCCACTGAAATTATTGCTAAGAATGACACAGAAAGTAAATTTTTACTAATTTTGTCTTCACAATCTTCTAACTGAAGAAAACACAGGTTTTTTTTGGGGGGGGTTATTATAACTTATCTCTTTAAAAAGTCTTTTAAATTATTATACCATGATTCTGCCAATTCCTAGCCTTGTGATCTGGCCAAGATATTTAATTTTCATGGAGTTGTTGGGATTGATATTACAATCCATATAAAATATTGACCTGCAATCAGAACTCAACAAATGTCTTTCACCTGTGGCTTTAGTTGGGGATATTGTATTGTATTAGTTGGGGCACAGGCTGAGCCAATGTGCTAAAGAGACAAGATAACCATGTATTTTTCTCTCACATAGTCTAGAGATGAGCTGAGAAGGGCTGGCAGGGTGGCCCTGTCATCCTTAGCATGCGACTTCTGTTCTTGGGTTCAAGATGATTCCTCCAGTTACTCTTATTTCCTAGTCATCATGCAAAGAGGGATATTTGGAGAACAGATATCCAGTCATTGAAGGAAGAGTAAGACATTTTCACACATTCCAGTGGTCAATCTTGTAACATGGTCACATTTAAATAGAAAGAAGTCAATGAAGTGGAGCCTTTATCTGAGCAGACATATGACTAACTAAAATTATATCAAAATAAGAGGCCAGGTACAGTGGCTCATGCGTGTAATCCTAGCACTTTGGGAGGCCAGGGAAGGCAGATTGCTTGAGCGCAGGAGTTCAAGACCAGCCTGGACAACATAGTGAGACCATCTCTACGCACACACACATAACTTGGCATGGTGGCGCACACCTGTATTTCTAGCTATTAGGAACGCTGAGGTAGAAGGATCACCTGAGCCCAGGAGGTCAAGGCTGCCATGAACTGTCATCATCGTGATCATGCCAATGCATTCCAGCCTGGGCAACAGAGCCCAAATCAAAAAAATAATAAAAATAAAATAATATCACAATGGAAGGGGGCAGAATAAGTAATAGAGGATGACTAACAGCCTTCCACTGATAGGTATCCTTTATAAGTTAATACTATCTTTTATACTATGTTTAAAAATGTATTAAAGATATGTTAACACAGAATGGAAGCTGTATTCATACATTTGAACATTATAGATTAAGAAAATATAGAAATAAGTCCCCAAAGATTGAAAACATACATGTCTTTTTAACAGTCTAAATTATAGATATTTTAAAATACATTTGTTTTAACTTCTAAATACATACACACACACACACACACACACACACACACACACATACACACACACAAATAAATTCTTTTAGCTACCAAGTTGGCAAATGGAAAGGCTCATCATCACATATTTATGAATAGATAACATTTTTCAAGTTAAATGGTTTTCATACTATTGAAAACAGTATTTTGGGGTTCATGAAGTATTTTATAGCAACTGTTTCCCCATTAATTTGTTGAGAGAATATTTCATCATATGGATATACCTAAGTTTTGACCACCATTGAAATTGTCAGATATTGTAAACTAATGGGTTCTGTAGTGAGAATCTGCTTCATGAAATACGTTCCTATACATAAATTGGTGAATAGAAATAATTGACTTTTCTATATAATGCATTTCTGAATCTGCAAAATGTTATATTAAAAGGAAACAGAACCCAGCAAGTATGTCGGGGATGCTCAGTCACTATATTTGGCCCTGCTCCAAGGACAAAACTTTTTAACAGCATGAAAAAATTATAATCACCAGGGAGATTGGTTGTCTCTGTTGTGTACCTTCTTCCTTTCTCCCCATTTCCCATGAGAACTTTCTCATAGCCTCTTCTTTTTAGGACTTGATAGTTGTCATTTACATTTGATCATTTAACTCTGTAGTAATTCTTTTATCCTCAAATAGAGCATACCTGGTATTAGGAAACAAATGTGAAGAATATATTTTAAAAGATGCAAACTTTCTCTACATTCCAAATGGTGCTGTTTTTCCTGTCAGGGGTCTGGCAGGAGCTTAGCAGGTCTTGGACTCCAGTGAGACAAGTGAGGGACCTGGGTACCAGATTTAAGGAGGCACTGGCTCTGTGGCTCATAAACATGCCCAACCCCTAGACTGAGGTGGAAGGATTGCATGTGTAGGAGTTATAAGATATCTCACCCTCCCAGATGTCTTTTTTCCCCACAAAATAGAAAAAGTCTATTTTGATGGCAGAATATAGTACCAGTAAAGAGTACAAAGAGTGCGGGTCCCATTCAGTTCCCCCTACTGCCCACTGAGGTTTTAAAGAAGTTATTTATTTTTAAAAACAGTGGTTAATTACTGGCCTCACTCTAGTCCTGGCCTTGGGGCCCAGCAATGAAAAGGCCTTTCTTGCATTGTGTCAACTACTCTCCATTGCTAGAGACATAGAAACTTGCATTCTGTGGTCTACACACCAGTCCCATGCCTCCCCTCTACATTTTCTACCCTGGTCCTTTACCCCCATTCTCCATCTAAGTATAATATCAAGTCTCAGGTTTTTCTGATGAGACTTCCAGACTCATATCATGTATATACAAGGTAGAATGTGTATTCCTACAGTGTTTGGATATACTCATTTTAAAATACTCACCTATATTGTTTGACATTGTGCCATACTTTCCTTCTATAACTACTGTAACATTGTGTGGTGTTTTCTGACAATGAAGCATGTTAGGGGATCCAAATTTTCTGTTAACAGAGATTATTGTGTCCCCCTGGCTATCTGAGAAAGTTGAAACCATAATATGCCATCTTGTTGTTATGAAGTTTTCTTCTTAAATATAAACTTTCTGAATTTCTAAAAAATTAAACTATATATGCAAATATATTTAGGAAAATGTGTGGCTTAATTTTTTTTTTATAGTGGTTTCTTTTTAAAGGTAGAATCATTCTGCAATGGCATCATCATGGAACTTTCTGGTTTTTAATTCATTGTTAGGCTTTTTTAAGTTGAAGTTATTTCAGATTCAATATCTTTACATTTTAATATGCTATTCAGAGATGCAAATATGAAATGTGTCTGAATATTGAGCATTCAGTACTCTCAATTAAGGAAGTATTTACATAAGTGTTTTGAGCAAAGGATTTCTTTTCATTAGAAACTCAGATTGATGGCATTTTTCTTTAACATTGTGGTCATATCATCTTATGTAAATAGAATATTCATTTTCTTGATGGTGGAGAGTAATATATTAATATATTTACAAAAGAAGATCCTCAAAAGCAGAACGTAATTAATCACTGGGGATTCTAACTAGGGTGTCAGCAAGATGCACAGGCAACAAGAAGGATTGAGAATCTTCTTGTCCTGGGAGTGCTGCAAAGTAAACTGTATTAGAATATTCAGTATTAGAATTCCCTTTACCTGTTTGTCAAGTGAAATTAATAACAACACTCTCCCTTCCTCACAGAATTATTGTTAGGGCAAAAGGTAATATAAAATGAAAAAAAAATTAGATGCTTCCTACTTTTAATAAACAAATAGAGCTATGTATTATTATTTTGCATGTTTTGATTTTGTTCATAGTTGCCTAACTTCCCTCCACAATGAAAGGTTGTAACTAAATCATTTATGATAATTATGTAGGCATTGTAAGATATCTCACCCTCCTGGGTATCTTTTTCTCCCCCCAAAATAGAAAGAAGTCTATTCTGATGGCAGAATATAGTACCAGTAAAGAGTACAACGAGTGTGGGACCCATTCAGTTCCCCCCACTGCCCACTGAGATTTTAAAGAAGCTGTATATTTTCAAAAACAGTGATTAATTATCTTCATTTTCAAAGATATAGAATAAACTCTTAAGGGAATTTCTAATCTTAAGATGACTTTCAATACTTTATCAAGTATCTAACACTTTCTCTTTTACTTTGCCATTCTAATATTAAATATTAATTAACATTTTCTTAAGTGATGTTAATACTGAGGAATAAATTCTTATCTTTTTAAAAATACCAAATATAAGCCGGGCTGGGTGGCTCAGCCTGTAATCCCGCGCTTTGGGAGACTGAGGTGAGTGAATTGCCTGAGCCTGCGGGTTCGAGACCCTCCTGGGCAACTTGGCGAGACCTCATCTCTACAATAAATCAAAAAATTAATGGAGCATGGTAGTGCGCGCCTGTAGTTCCACCTACTTGGAAGGCTGAGGCGGAAGGATCGCCGGAGCCCAGCAGGTCGAGGCTGTGGTGACTAGGAGCATGCCACTGCACTCCAGTCTGGGAGACAGAGTGAGACTCCAACTCAAAAACAAACAAACAAAAACAAACAAACAAACAAACAAAAAACCAAATATATATCTAACTCAGTGGTTCTCAGCCACATGTTATTTTGTTCCCCTGAAGACGTTGGCAACGTTTGGAAACATTTATGGGTATCTTAACTCAAGGCATTAGGGGATTGTTACATTTTCTTGGCAGAGAAGCTAGTGAGGCTGTTAAACATCCTACAATATATGGGACATCCTCCCATGACAAATAATTATATATTAAGAAATGTCAGTAGCATTCGGGTTGAAAACTGCTCAAAAAGGACTGAAGAATTTGAGGCAAGAATAAGTGTATAAAATTACTTAAATGAATATGAATTTGTAAAATTGTATATCAGCATTGGTAGGTAGCACTTTTGCTTTGGAAAAGCTATTTGTTAATAAGGTATGACGGTTAAGGGCAAATTAAACTGGACTGCTTTTTAAAATTCTTTGTTGGCAGTGAAATAAATCAGGTCATTTGGGGTTAGAGACATTAAACTGGCAGCTCACTCAACCTATGGCTAATTATTTTTTAATTTAGTTTTAATAGAATCTAGCATGATCTTTTCCACTTTTAATTGCATATGAATTTTCTGGTCAAAATACAATACTCAATTCACATATTTATATATAGCTTCAGATATCGAAAGGGAGAGCCTAGGTTAAAAAAAATCTCTGGAATTAAAAAACAAAAAGCAAGTTGATAGTTTCTACTTTATTTTCCTTGTTATGAACTACATGTTCTTAGAGATGAAATTAAAATTTACCTTACATGTCAGATGTCTGTATTCTAAAAACTGACAGTTTCTCTTGGTGAATGGTTTTCATGCTCACTTTAGTCTTTGTATGGTGTAGTGTCTCTATTCCAGGGACTACCTACATTTCTTGTTAAACATAATCACCTGAACCTCTGTTTAGTGTGGAGAAAATTAAGCATGTTTATTATTATCGCTTGTCCTTTTTCTTCTTATATCTTTTATATCTTCAGTGCTCAGCGGTGTCATCATAGTGTTTTTGTTAATAGGAAGTATGGCAAGCAGTAGTGTGTGCTGTGGAAGGCTCACAATTCTAACTTCATTTTTCCTAAATGTCCTTGCAAAAGGCAATGTCCCATTTGAAATGTGTTACAGTCCTAGCTGAGAAGCTGTATTAAATCAAATAGAAAGAAAGAATAGAATGCCTAGGGAAACTCTCCAGTTTAATATAGTTATCATTGGAAAAGTATGTGCTATGCATCTGAGAATGGGTATTTATTGTATGTGTGTATATATGTATGTGTGTGTGTATGTATATAGTTGCATGTGTGTACACGTCTGGATAGTGTTTATCATAAACAAACATTTTTAATTCCTTCTATGTACTAATCCGGTGATAGGCACTTGAAATTCTGAGATAGGTATTACCGATCTAAAATAGTTTGATATTGACTGCAGAATAAGGTACAGACTAATATCCTGACTTTATAGCCCTCCGTAATCACGCCTCAATTTGCCTTTCAGTCTTTATTTTCCAGTAATTACATACACTTTGATCTCTTTTATCCCTTATTGAAGCACATGTTTTCTCTAAAGTGTGGCTATAATACCATTTTTTAAACTATCTTAGTCCATGTGATTTTACTTTCCTCTGAATTCTAAAAGCATACACTTCTGTGTTTCTTTATTGGAACACTAGTACTCTTCCTCATATTGATCATTACCTTATTTTGTATATTTATTGTTAGAATTCAGTTATTTTGTAGATGTTGTATTTGTAGCCCATTATGTAATTGCATAGCACCTTACTTAATGTTGTTGTTGTTGTTTTCTTCTGGTTTAATGTAAATGTTGATTTTAAAATACAGGGAAGAATTTGTTATAAGTCAGCATTCACATTCCCAGCAAAGCCAGTATCAGTATCCATCACTAATTTATGCAATCAATATTTATTGTGTCAGGCACTGTACTATGTGCTGGGCATCTACCAGTAAACAAAATAGGCAAAAATCTTTGTCTTCTTTAAGCTTACATTCTGGTTAAGTGAAATAGAAAACATATAATAAATGTGGCTTATATATACACACAATATATATATGTTAGATGATTGCAGATGCTAAAAAGTAGCATAATAAAAATCTCAAGTCATAAACATTTCAAAGGCAGAATCCTATCTCAAAAAGGTAGCTTATAGAAAAAAAAGGCTATAATTTACTTGAAATGAAGATACAGAGAGTCAAATATAACCCCCCAAAATGACATTGGTATAATATCATGCATCTTATAATCTAAGTATTTCCAGCTTCATAAATTTGCACAAACTACATTGAATTAATATATTTCAGATGAGTGGATTGCCTGAGCCCGCAGGTTCGAGACCCGCCTGGGCAATTTGGCGAGGCCTCATCTCTACAATAAATCAAAAAATCAGCCGGGCATGGTAGCGCGTGCCTGTAATTCCGGCTACTTGGAAGTATGAGGCGGAAGGATCGCCGGAGTCCAGCAGGTTGAGGTTGCAGTGGCTGTGAGTGGCCACTGCACTCCAGTCTGGGCGACAGAGTGAGACTCCAACTCAAAATATATATATATTTCAGTAGTTGACATTTGCATTAGTTCTTTGCCCAACTGTACAAAACACAACTGACAATATACTAAAGAATAAGACATTTTAAAGGCTTGACTTTTATCTGAGAGGTTGCATCATTTACTGTTTTAATCAAAGTGAAGGAGAGGCAGAGGTTGAAGAGATCAAGGGTTAATTAGAAAATATTGCATACTCTTTATGGAAAAATTTATTTTTTCAAACTCAACTAATTTTCATAAAAGTAGGCTTTATTTTTATTATCTTTATTGTTGGTGAGATATAGTCACTGGTTACTCTTTCTTTTTGGTGAAGGAGTCTTCACTTATATAAACATTTCTCAGTATTGGCCAGCTTAGATGTTGGCAAGAATTATGATAAACAAATAAATATTTATTATATTTTTGAATAATTGTACATTTTTTTTAGTTAAGAGAACTTTGATCCTTGGAAGTGACCAAGAAAGAACAGTATATCATTCTTTTGTGTTGATACAGCTTTTAGAAACAAGATATTATCAGTTGCTAGGGAACAAGTAGTTCAAAAGCCCAAGGAACACTTAATAAAGGAAAAAAAAAAAAAACCACAGACAAACATCCCTTATTGCAAAATTCAACTAAAATTAAGTGAAATTGATTTTGTGGCTATCTAAAGCAGTTAAGTTAACAATGAATCTCTTTTCCTGCTTGCATTAGTATTGAAGACATATGAATTTAGTCCTGTTAGCCAATATAGACAGTGAAATTAGAATGATTGTGGGACATATAATGTAACATTTTCTTTTAATCTCACTTTACATTATTATGAGGTGGAATGATATTTACTCTTCCAATTTATCTACACTTTTATACAGTGTATACATGTCTATTTTGATGTTTTTGGCTTTTCTGGCTAGACTTTTTTTTTTAGAACCTCACACAATTGTGAAGGTAATAATGGGTGTGCTTGAACTAATTTCATTATTTCCTGAAGCCTAACTGAAATTTTATATGTCTCACAATACAACTCATCTTTCATATTAATCAGAATCTAATGATGAATGAAATGAAAGTGGAAAGTAATAATTAACAAATACCGTTAATCACAACTTTCAAATATGGGTCTCTGTTAGGATTTTTATTTTTAGGAACAGTGAATCACTCAGGGAGTTTATCTTAAAACTACTAAAAAAACCCTCCAAAAACAGTGAATTTAAGGGAACTCAGGAGGATCCTGGCTTTTAGCAAAAACTCAAGGTATTTGGAAGATAGTTTGGTTGGGGTAAGGGTAGTTCAGAGTCAAGGCAGTCTTCAGAGACTATTATTGTTGAATCTCAGCTGGGAGCTCTTCACAACTCTCTCATTGTGTTAGTCTTCTATTTCTACTGTGACAAATTACTATAACCTGTTGGCTTCAAGCAATGAAGATTTGCTAAAGTACAATTCTATAGATTAGAAATCCGTTCTTTGGTTCATTGCCCCTTTCCTCCATCTTTAAAGCCAACAATGCTGGCCTGATTCTTTCTCATGCTGCCGTCTCTCTGGTTTTCTCTTTCTTAGCTACATCTTCCTCTTCCATTTTTAAAGACTCCCATGATTTCATTGATAACTTGACAATCTAGCGTAATCCTTTTATTTTAAGGTCAGCTGATTAGTAATTTTTTTCTTTGTGGTCCAGAGATCTTTTATTTTTGATACCTATTAAGCCATGAGTTCATAGGGAATGGGTTCCAGCAGCTCAGGTTCCTCTCTGGTGGTTCTCACAAAGTATGCTTTTCTGGGTGGAACAGGTTGGCACTTCAGCTGAATCTACATGTCTTTCTCCTTGGCTTCCTTCTTTTTCTGGTCATTTTCCTTCACGTGGTCCAGAAAGCTATCTCAGCTCTTCAAGTGCTTAATATGCTCAATACACACATTAATTCTTTTGGCCAGAATCTTGCCCTTGAATTGTTTGTTAACAACAATGCCGACAGCATGCTGGGTGACATTGTGGGCTCTTCCTGTCTTGCCATGGTAACATTTGTGGGGCATTCCTTTCTGAACAGTACCCATTCCCTTGACGTCTACAATGTCACCTTTCTTGGAGATTCACATGTATGTGGCCAGAGGAACAACCCCATGTTTTCTAAATGACCTAGAGAATATGTCCCCGGTGCCCCTCCTCTTTCCCTTTGTGTTCATCATTTTGGCAAACTACTGGAAGATGGTGGTTCTGACTGAAAGGCTGATTAGTAAATTAATTTCATCTGCAAACTTAATTGCCTTTTGCAACATAACAGTATATCCACAGGTTCTGGGGATTCAGATTTGGATATCTTTGGGAAGCCATTATTCTGTCTGCTATAACAACCACTTCTATTTCTCAGTGGGTCTAAATTCTGTTTTCCTCACACTTGTCTCTTCACTTCCACTTCTCCTCAAGCTCTTGACCCATGCTATTTCATCCTACCGTTATCCTGTGGTGAGATAATCTGGTTGGTTCAGTATATTACCACTGTTCCTACAGATCTTTTGTACCTGGCCCCTCACAAGCCATTGACTCAGAAGTTAGCTGCTTGAGGGTCTGATACAGACCTGATACAGGTTCTAATGCAATTATTTAGAGGTTAAGGGCAAGGCCCTACATAAGGATATTTCCAGTCATGTGCAGGGGAACTTCTAGGGCTCCTGTTTCAGCAGGTACTGTCAAAAACTTCCCTCAGATAGATAGCTGTGGGTATATGTCAGAAGTCTTGACTACTTTTCTAGGACAAGTTCCATGGAAGGGAAGTAAATATGCAAGTACTGGAGGATGGAATTATCAAAATCTACGTACTTAAGATTTAATATTCAGAAATTTGGCTGTGTTCCTCTTTAGGAAACTTAACTTGCTCATGAGCTGCCACTCTCTCTCCAGGAAAGAGTAAAATTAATCTTACCACTTGAAAGTTAGTCTCTTTCAGTTCAAAACAGACTTTTGTGGTCAATTAAGGGTTTAGTAAATTCTGAGCTCTAACTAACTGTCTTTAAATATTCTCTCATGTTCTCGACTTTGCTTCTTGGTGTCTGGGTACAAGGGAAAATTCATGTGACAAGGTGTCTGATGTATTTACTGTCTTTTGTTCTCTTGACATAGATATTGAACTTGATTGCTACTTATTACTTGACTAGTCTCCTCAACTTGTTTATTTGGACCTCTGCTTCCTATCCCTCAACCTGTGCATTGGAAATCTCTGGATCCTACGCTGAGCCTAGCGGACACACTGTCCCTTAATTCTGTTTCTTTCTTGCTTGCTCAAGGGGCTTTCCTGTATTTTCACATCCTGCTGTAGCTGAGGGATATTCAGGATGTAGAGTGGCACTGCCAACTCACTTTGCCTGCACATGCCACATTCATCTTCTGCTGTTCTGGGCAGTGGTTGTCTTTTGTGATGGAATGGGATTCATATTCTCTCCAGAGATTTCAAAACCTGAATTTCATTGTTCTCACTAATACAATGGCTAATTAAATGATTAATCAGATTTCTTAAAGTGAATTTGTAATAGAATATATGTGAAATACCTAAACCCTTAAATCTATGTTAAGTCTCTTTGTTCTAATCATTCTATGTTTGTTATATCACGTATACTAACATAAACATAATCTATGATTTAAGTCTCTTTGCTCTAATCATTCCATGTTAATTACGTCATGTTTGTTAACACAACATAATCTATGTTCTAAGTCTCTTTGGGGTATAGAGTGGTATAGAGTAGCTGCCTAATATTAATCTTCTAGTGGCAATACATGCCTATGGTTCAGATAGTTGGGAGACTGTTGCAGGAGCATCACTTGAGGTTGGAAGTTCCAGGATGATTGTGTCTGTGAGTAGTCACTATAATCTAGCTCAGGAGATATAGCAAGGCTTCATCCCTTAAAAATAAATAAATAAATAAGTAAGAAAATAAATAAATAAATATAAAAATCTTCTAGGTCATCCAAAGCTTGGATTTATGTTTCCTTTACATTAAGTATCTCTGGGGCATCGTATTATTTCATAGAATAATTTCATGGCATGATACTAAGGATTGTGATTTCCAAAATATTTCTTGAGAAATATTGTTAAATGATTATATAATTGAGTGGTATCACTTTTTACATATTATATTGGAGGTTATTTTAAAATGCATTATTTTGAGGATTATCTTGGAACTATGGACTTATTTCAAGCAAAGAGACTTAGAACATAGATTATGTTGTGTTAACAAACATGACGTAATTAACATGGAATGATTAGAGCAAAGAGACTTAAATCATAGATTATGTTTATGTTAGTATACGTGATATAACAAACATAGAATGATTAGAACAAAGAGACTTAACATAGATTATGTTTTTCCTGTGTTATCTCACAAATCATGATCTGCGTTGATTGTATACATAAGAGTGAAACTCAGTCTTTGAATGTAACATTAAAAAAGTGAAAGAATATTAGTTAAGATTCTAGGAAAGAAGGAATGTATAGGTAAAAAGTATTCTTTTTGTCAAGACTTGGTGAGAATGCAAGTAGGAGAACTTGAACTGCAGAAAAACTTAGCATATTAGGGTATCAATTAGGAGGAAAATACCCTGTTTGAGAGTCTCTCTATATGCAGCATTCTTTCTAGTAGAAAAACCAAAGACTAATGTCACCCAGCATGTGAGGAGTTTTCATGATGTGAATAGTTACAGAAACTGAGTTTTTCTGGGGCCAGAAACTCATTATTTCCATCATGTTGCTTTTCCTTTAGGAGAGAATGAAATAAAATGGCAAAGCAGATAATTATTTATAAAACGAAACTAGGAAGAAGAAAAGATACTTTAAGCCATGTTTTAAATATTAACATATTAAATTTAGAAATGTGGCTTATTTTAGTAGTGGAAAGAGTTAGGAATATATATACATTATGACAGTATATTGTGTAATCTCAAAATTTGCATGAAATCTTGTACTCTGAAAATTGTTTACTAAACATATATCAAGAGACTTTTTGAAACCCTTCACAATTGCTCTCGCAACAACAAAGATTATTATATTCTTTAGAACCAGAAACATGTGATAGTTCTTTTTATGGGTAGTTATATCATTTTAACTTATTTTTATTACTAAAGAAAAAATTTCAATTGTGGTTTTATATATAAATAATACAGCTGGATGTTTACACTGGGGTTCTAGGCTCTAGATTCCTTGACTTAATTATTTTAAATTTATTTGGGTTAGATTTTATTTTTATTTCTTAAGTATTTTTTAAAAATCCCCAAAAGAAAATTTGTTAGAATATAATTTATACATTTAAGAGAATATGTATATGCTTGAAATAAATTTTTCTTCTGATTTATAGTGTATTCATTTTTTTAAAGCACCTCATAGTGTATCTGGCAGAGATAGGTAGAGATTTAATCAATGGCATTGCCAGGTTGGTAGCAGTGGCTCACACCTGTAATCCCAAAACTTTGAGAGGTGGAGGCAGGAGGAATTCAAGAACAGCCTAGGTAACAAAGAGATACTTTGTCACTACAAAAAAATTAAAACATTAGCTGGGCATGGTGGCATGAGCCTGTAGTCCCAGCTACTCAGGAGGCTAAGGAGGGAGGATTACTTGAGCCCAGGACACTGCACTCCAGCCTAGGCAACTGAGCAAATGAATGAGACTCCAACTCAATAAGTAAACAAACAAACATAAGTAAATAAATAAATGACAGCTGGGCTCGGTGACTCAGCCTGTAATCCCGCTCCTTTGGGGGGCTGAGGTAAATGGATTGCCTGAGCCTGCAGATTTGAGACCCGCCTGGGCAACTTGGCGAGACCTCATCTCTACAATAAATCAAAAAGTTAGCCAGGCTTGGTAGCACACACCTGTAGTTCCAGCTACTTGGAAGTCTGAGGCAGAAGGATCGCCGGAGCCCAGCAGGTCGACGCTGCGGTGGCTGGGAGCGGACACTGCACTCCAGTCTGGGCGACAGTGAGACTCCAACTCAATAAATAAATAAATAAATAAATAAATAAATAAATAAATGACATTGCCTACAGTATGTAATATGAAATACGACTCTCCACTAACTATGAAGCATATTGAATTCCCTATACCACAGGAAGGAGGTTAGACTTCATAGAGAAAGGAACAGGATATTAATGGTACAAAGCATACTACATTTCACACCAATTAGCTTTATTGGTTTTACTGCAAAGAACTAAATATCCTGGATCAATTAAAGTGATGTTGAGGTTTATCTATTTGTAGCCTAAGTCAATTAATCTATGTTCCTGAATCTCATTTTAGGCTGAAATGAAAGAGAAAGCTTTTGTTGGATGAAGTTCTTCATGAATGACCTAGGTCTTTAAAACAGGACTCAATAATTTGCCTCTCAGCAGGAAGCATAAGCAATCCAGTAATATGCAGGACTCCTGGATGAAAGCAAATATGGGGATTTTTATATCACTGGAATTAATGTACCTTGAATGATTTGAATGAAAACTTACAAGGTCAGAGTTCAAATGAGTATGGCAAAACCTTGTCATTGAAATAAGTCAATCAATTTTAGGCATAATCATTTGACTTAAATCTTTTAAAAAATTAATTTTTAATCACTTAAGTAAAAAATTAACAAGCCCATGTAAAATGAATATTTCTATGATCAATAAATGTTGGCTTAGGTGTCTCTGTCCCTTTGAAGCCAGTGTTCACCAGTGTCATTCATGCTCAGATGAGACCAGGCGGCAGGACCTGTTGGTAGTGAAGCAGAATGCTGGAGTTGTGCCAGAAAAAAGCAGGGTTGAACTGGTTCCTGTATGTGCCTGGATTCACATCTCATAAGACAGTAAAAACCTGCCAGGTCCTGGCTTTCAAAGATGGTTTAGTCATGCATGTGCGCCCCATCTGTTTGACGCATAAGGGATTTCCTCCTCGGCTCAGCCTTCCAGCCACAAACACCGACACTGTTTCCCCCTTCCTCTTTTCTTTATTCTTTGTCCCCTGCTGGGAGTGTACAGGCTGTGTAAGCCAGGTGCAGCTTATGCCACTCCAGAGAACTCCTTCCACAGACACTGAGGTTGAGCCAGAAAGGCAGTCGAGTTTTGCCTTTTGCTACCTAACTGAATTTCAGTGATAAAAAACAACATTGAGTTTGATAATAACAATAAATACATCATTACAATTCTAACTAAACTGTCTCCACATTCCTTCCCCAGAGTTGGCCTCATATGCTGCAGTTCTCCTTCTGTCTTTTAGGATGGTCTTCCTTTTTCTTAAAATACTGATGACAGTTGATACCAGGTTTAGTGGCTGGGGAGGGGATACAGCTTCAAACCCAAAAATTGCACACACAAACTGTTGTGGTACAAAATATTTTACAACCTGTTAATATAGCCTCTGTTTTGGCAAGCTGGGAGTCTTATAGTAAATTTATATTTATGTGTTTTTTTTCCTTATACACCCAAACTCCAAAAGTGCAAGACGAGGAAAGAAAAGGGTGGTCTTTCTAGTCAGTTGTTTACAGTTTCAGAGATATTCTAATGGAAACTTAAGAGCCAAATAAGTAATTATTGTTTTTATGAATTTTATTTTTTTCATACAGATCTATGAGAAGTATCAAGAATTGTATACTGTGGAACCAAATAATGCGCGCCAGCTGGTGGAAATTGCAGCCAGGGATATCGAGAAACTTCTAAGCAACAGATCTAAAGCTCTAGTGGTGAGTTAAAATTGAATGTGCTCATTTTATTGTTTTATATTGCTTACTTTTTAATTTTTCTCTATTTATTTGGAGATTTTTCTTGATATGCTTTCTTTACCTTAAAAACTGTGTTCATCTAATGTGTTCCTTAAAGATGAGATATCATGGTTTCATTGTGAATCCAAAATAATCATTTAGCTTATTTCTAATTATTAGTTTATTTTAATATTCTGATTATCTTAAAAAATGTATATTTAATTTATGTACATGTTTATCATATGTAAGTCATGATGAATAATAAAATAAAAGTATTTAAATTTACCATATAGCATAAAACTCACAAATATTATGAGCACCTACATGCAGAGTATAGTACTCTGTTGTTCCATTATTCTGCCTCTCTGCTAGAGGTGACCAATATGCTAGATATTCAATTAATCATTTTTTCTTTTTAAAAATAGTTCTACCTCAGAAAAATGCTTTGCTAAACAAGATATTTTTCAGTTTGCTTACTTTTCAGCTTTATTAAATTCGTATCCTACTGTATGTAGTCTTCTGCTCCATTTCTCTGTCACCATTAGGTTTGTATGATTTATCTGTATGTTTGCATTTAGATGTATTCACAGTTAAATGCTATTTTATGAGGATCTATCCTTATTTATTCACTTAGTCTCTGTTGGTAAAGTATTATTTGGGTTGTCTCCAGATAAATGCTATGATGAATAGTGCTGCTGGATTTTCCTGAACAAGTCTCCTAATACATATGTGCAAGAATATTTGTAGGGTTTATACAGGATGGTAGAATTGCTAGAATGCAGGGTATTCGCCATGTCAGATTTACAAAAATATGATAACTGCCTGCCAAAATATTTTTATCAATTTAGATCAAAAACTCGCTATATACGTGTCCCCATTAGTTCATATCCTGGCCAAGATACAGGACTGTCATACTTGTTAATTATAGGCAGTCAAGTGGGTGTAAAATGGTACCTCAGCTTACTACTAATGAAGAAGACCTCTTGCTCTATATTCATTCACCTTTCTTGTTTCTTCTTCAGTAGAAACAATTGATTTATAGGTTATTGTGTTCTTGATAGTAATTCATATTAGTTATCTACAATGCAGAGATATTTTTCCAGTGGTGCCTCATCCTTGTCTTTATCATGATTTTGATATGAAAAGTTTTTAAATTTAATGCAAAGTCAACTATTCTTTTAATTATTAGTATTTTCGGGTATTTCTTAAAGAAATCCTTCCCTACCTTGAGGTTACACACATTATTTTATTTTATTTTATTTTATTTATTTTTGAGTTGGAGTCTTACTTCGTTGCCCAGGCAGGACAGTGTAGTGGTACACTCACAGCCACCCCAGTGTCGACCTGCTGGGCTCCAGCAATCCTTCTGCCTCAGCCTTCCAAGTAGCTGGAACTACAGGTGCGCGCTACTAGGCCCAGCTCATTTTTGATTTATTGTAGAGCTGAGGTTTCGCCAAGTTGTCCAGGCTGGTATCGAACCCACAGGCTCGGGCAATCCAGTTGCCTCGGCCTCCCAAAGTGCTGGGATTACAGGCTGAGCCACCGAGCCTGGCTCATAATTTTAAAATAGATTTTACTCTACATGGTTCTACATTTTATTTTTCACATTTTCTTATTTAGTTCACTTGGAAGTGATATTAGTATATAATTTTAGGTTGCAATTCAAATTAATTTTTTTCCAAGCAGTTTTCTCAGGGCATTTATTTATTTGTCTATTTATTTATTTCTACAGCCTTAGGAGTACTAATAGTTTTTGGATACATAATTGCATTGTATAGTGATGAAGAAGTCTAGGCTTTAAATGTTCACACCACTTCCATCTGTGCACGTTGTACCTGATAGGTGATTTTTAATCCTTACACCCCTTCCCCCCCTCCCCGCTCTGAATTATCAATGTCTATTATACCATCCTCTATGTCTCTGCAGATCTTTGGTTTAGGTCCCACTTATAAGTGAGAACGTGCCATGTTTGGTTTTCTGTTTCTGTGTTAGTTTACTTAGGATGATGTTCTCCAGTTCCATCCAAGTTGCTGGAAAGACATATTTCATTCTTTTTCATGACTGAATAGTATTCTATAGTGTATATATGCCATATTTTCATTATTCACTGATCAGTTGATGGATTTTTAGGTTGATTCTACATCCTTGCAATTGTGAATTGTACTGCAATGAACACATGAGAACAGGTGTCTTTTTTATATAAAGACCTTTGACCCTTCAGGTAGACACATAATAGTAGTATTACTGGATCAAATGACAGATCTACTTTGAGTTTCTCTGAGAAATCTCCGTGCTGATAGAGGCTGTACTAATTTACACTCCCACCCACAGTGTATAAGCATTCCCAGGGCATTTATTAAATAGTTTGCCTTCTCCCAGTGAACTCTGATTGTTAAGCTAGATAACGGTAGACGGAGTTACTCACTGTATTATTTTTCAGAGGGATCTTGAGTATTTTTGAGCTATGACTTTTTATCTAAATTTTAGATTCAGAATATAATTATCTCTATTGGGATTCTGATTGATATTATATTGACTCAGATCAAATTGAGAAGAAGTGATATATTTATTATATTTTGTCTTTCTATTTATAAATAGTATCTTCCATTTGGCCACTCAATAAACTTTTAATTTTTTCACAAAGTTCTTATGTATCAGTTGTTAGATATAGTGCTGGAGCTTCAGTTTAGCTCTTATTCTATAGATCTCAGAACAGTTATGGGTATTTGAAGACAGCTCTGAATTTCCTGTTTACTTAACACTCACAATTCAGATTTTTAGTTTGCTATATTTTATATCTATCTTGACCATCAGAATTTTTTCTTGCTTTCTTAGTCACTTTTAAGTCTTTGTGTTATGTTTTGTAAAGAGTTGAAGATATTGTTATAATGTATATATTTTGTAGGTATGCATTTTGGAATATTTGATTTGTCGTATTGCTAGAAGTTGAAACATTAAAATTTTTAAACATAAATAATTGAGTAATACATGGTAAGATAAACTTTTATTATAGGAAAACTCAAAGTTTTATTATCTTTAATTTTGGGGATGTGAATACCCTTTTTAAACATTTAGAGATGTAAATGTTTATAGTAAGAATCTATCTAATAAAAATAGGGAATTTTCTACTTAGGTAATTAATACTCTGATGAGTGCTGACAATGATTCTTTTTTATTGATTTTTATCAGCTTACATTTTTCCTTCACATGTAGGAAGCTAGTAGTGTGGACATCAGAGTCCCTTGAAAAAGGTTGTAGAGTGAAATAGTGTGTATCTTACCTTAATTAGATAAAAATAGGAGCTTATTGGAACTTTGTTGTTTATCACTTAGAATTGAAGCTCAAGATACCTGGGGCATTATTTGAGTCCTGTAGGTGATCAATGAATATCTTAAATGCGTGATGGCAGACTACAGAAGACAAAAATAATTATTAAATGTAGAATTAGATTTTATTTCAGGGAGAAAGATTCATGTTTGTTTTCAAACTAAATTATTTGCTTAAATTCTTTGATTCCACAAAAATAGAAAGCATTATGTAAAGTAAATATTTTGAGACTGCTTGAGAACAGGTGCTACATTTTATTGTAACTGAATGCAAGATGGCATTATTAATTTACTTCTATTTTTATTGTAGGCTTATACTCAGGGAGACATCTGGATTAAAGAAACTTTATCTGGATAGGGTACTAATGTAATTTTATAGGTAAATATAGTTGGAAGAAATCATGAATATACAAATCTAAGGTAGATGATAAAATTTAATACCAGCTGGATTTTATTGAGTACTTAGTGGGTAGCATCATCTAATTACTTTTCACAATAATAATATGATCTAGACACCATTATGAATTTCATTTTTCAATGAGGAAACTGGGACTTTGAGGTTTCCTGAAACTTGCCCAAGGTAATGTACCTGATAACTGATGCCAGTATTTCTCAAATATTAATATGCATACAGATCTCAGTGGCTCTTGTTAGATCAGGTCAGAGATACTTCATTTCTAATAAGTTTTCAGGTGATGCTCATGTTCTTGTTGTAAAGACCATACTCTGAGAAGCAAGAATATGAGAGGATTCAAATTTAGGTGTTTCTGAATTCAAGATCTGTACAAACATATCCTTTGACTTAACAAAGATGGAAGTAGTAGCTAGGCAGTATTCTGTAAACGTTATCCATCCACACTAAGTAAGAATTGGATGTTCCAAATAATGTTAATTTTCCAGTGAATTTTATATTGATTAACAATTTTCAAAAGAATGATTCAATGAAATCACATATATAGTATTGAAACAATTTTCATTTTTGAGTATGAAAACTTTTGAAACCTTTATTATTCTTCAATATCAAAGTTATTAACATGATACTTTGGAAAATGTAGATGTAAAAACTGTGAAAGAAAATAAAATTGTACTTTTTTTTTAGCTGTCTACTAAAGAAATGACTTAACAATCTGTCTCTGAAAATTCAGGTTTTAAGAAGGGAAATGAACCACTGGAGGTTTCTTTTTTTTCCTAGTAGAATTATTGCTTTTCATTGTCTGCAATAATTATTTTTGTGCATGCATGCACACAAATTTTATGTACCTCAGCATTAATTTTAATCTTATCTTTTATAGCCTGTTGATTAAAAACTCAAATATAACTTATTTTATTGCTTTATGCTTTTGCTTATGTTTGTTTTTATGTTTGACTCTAAATGACTTCCTCCAACATTTTCTTTTTTCAATTTCTGCTTTTATTTTGACTTTATATTTACATTCATTTTGTGGAATGGTCTTTTGATCTGTTCCATCTACTAGCTTAGGAAAAGCTGAAAGAGAAAATGATACAAAAATTTTTAGTTGCTACCTCTTTGATAGCAAAATAGACAATAGTTGTCTGTTTGTGATAGCAAAACTTCAATAGTTGTGGGGTTTTTTTTGTTGTTGTTGGGGGAGGACTATATAAAATCATATTTTGATTCTGATGATTTATATACATTAGGTCCTTACAGGAATTCTATGCAGTAAGCACAGTAAATATTCATTTTTATTCTATAAATTTGGAAAAGCAGAGGATCAAAGTTCTTGTTTAAGGCTTTATAGATAGCACAGCTAGTGGTAGAATTCAATTTTGGGAATTCTGTCTACAAATGCAATTTTTCCCTCTAAACCCACACTGACAGTCTGAACCAAGATATATCTGCTAAATGACTTTTCTTGACATTTGCTTTATCTGTGTCTCAAAAACTGGCTCCATACGATGTTTGTCCTGCTAATATCATTGGATCATTTTTTAAGCATTCTCAAACCAAATAATGTTTAGAAGCAAAAAAAGAAATAATCATTTGACATTGTTATTGACATTCATTTCTGCCTGAACTAGCTGAAATATCTGTAAGTGTTAATGAACAATTTATAGGCTAAAGGTTTTCAACAATATGAGCCAACCTCTGATGATGCCTCCTGAGAGATGGATCTAAATGAAATCAGTGGTCTCATTGTTCCCCAACCAGACCAGCCAAGAGTATCTGCTCAGTGAAAAAGGTCTCTAGGCATTTTGGTGAAAGAAAATAGGATCAAGATTTTAATAAACAAATTTTTCTAGTGACACTTTCCCAATTATGGCATATTCTGTCTTCCTCTGGTTGTCCTGGTAACTTTAATTAAAGCAGCTCCGATCTATTTTGAAGCTTTAAGTACTGTAATATGCTCCATCTCTTAATTCAACCTTGATATTGAGCTTATGATTAGATAATGAAAAATATTTTCAAATGATTATTAAAGTAGGTTTTGGTTTTTCCTGGAAGTATCAGATTTTTGTTTTAATTAAATAGTTGGTTTTTTTTTAAGTTCTACATTATTTGTATTTGTCAGCAGTGCCAGTCAATTTTTCTAAAAACTCAGATTTCTGGTCTTTATCGCTAGGGATTTTAACTCAAAAATATAGAAAGAAACCATATAAATATAGAATGCAAAGAAATGAGAGAGGGATCAAAGGGAGAACTGTGAAATTTCTTCAAGACTCAAAGAAGAATTAAAAATGTATTGTGTTTGGCTATTAGGAGTCATTGGTCTACTTTTGTGAAAAGAGATTCAGTAGAATGTATTGCAACGGAATTAAGACTACTGTTAAAGGGTGATTGGAAAGTGACAAATAGGCAAGAAATTTGTCTAGCAGTCTGGTAGGACAGTCTGGTAGGACAGTGAAGGAAAAATGTGGAGTACTACCAAATAATTTTTTGTGTGTATTTGTTTATAAAAATGGAGGACAAATAAGCATGCCTATAATTAGAGAATAATAAATCTTTGAAATTTGAATATAAGAACAAAAGTCTTAATGTTGAAGGATGGCTCCAGAAAAAGCAGATAGAGGGAGGATCAGGGTCATGCAATTTATCTTTGAAAAGATGGTGGAATCTTTCATTTGGGACAAAAGGGATATTGTTAAATAAAGACAATTGATTTGGCAGGTAGAGACAATTTGAAAGCAACACTGGTTGACCACTTCTTGGCCAAGTAGGATGACATATTGATATGCACACATTGAAGGGGCCGTGGGAATCTTGCAGTCTGTGGTAAAGGTTTAGGGGGGCAAATTAAGAAAAGGTGAAAGAAGTCTACTGTGGGTAAATAAAATGACTGAATATAATCTAGGGCCTTCCTAACCCTGGAAAAAATCAGAAGATATGCAATAATATGTTCTAAAAGTGAGCTTCTAAGCTACATATGAATTTCAAATAACTGTCTGAAAATGCTCTCTCTGTGTGTGTGTGTGTGTGTGTGTGTGTGTGTGTGTGTGTGTGTGTGTGTGTATGAGGTTGTGTATATTTTGACCATTAGTCCAAAATCGAGCTGAAGGGTATAAACTATCCAGGTTAAAGAGAATAGAAAGAGAAAAAGTTCTTTGAAAAAGTGTAAAATACTGTGCCATTTTCTTTTTGCCAAGAGAAGAGTGTGTTTACCGTTCTCTTTAACCTTAGTGTAAATGTCTTTGAAAGGATTACCTAGAGAGCTAATATATTTCCCTTTGAGTCTGAGCGGTAAAGGAACTAGGTGATCCATTACTTGTTTTGCAAAGTTGAGATTACTTTTATTTATTTGGATTTGATACGTGGCTGTGGGTGCTAAAAGTAAAGAGCTGAGGCTAGAGGTATCTATCTGGTGGCAGGGCAATGAGACATGGTGTCGTTGGGCACAGACTTACACACAAAACAGGGTAGTATGGGATGGAGTTTGTCTGGGACTCAAGGACTTTCTGCCAGGGGCAAAACCAGCTTGGCAGAAACAGGGTAGAAATATACCGTCAGATGGGAGCTAAGGGGCTGGGCTATAAATGACAGCTAGAAGTTTGGCATTGCAGTTGTATGTCCTGAGTATCTCTAAACAACCAGGCAAGTTTGTTAAGAGAGGAACAAGTCAGTGTTAAACATCCATCAGACCCAGAGAGTAATAACTCATAATTATAGTCAAGAAAAGGACTTCCATTGCCAGCTTTCTCATAGTGCCACTGCTGAAATCACCGTGTATGAACTGATAAGTAGGGTCAAGATGGATCAGGAGGAGAAGCTTGGAGAGTAGACGTAGAAGTTACCACACTCCCCACCTGAAGCTTCTTGGTCTTGCACAGTACCAATCTGACAATGGGATTTTAAGTGAATTTTAAACTAAGCTTAAAGTTTTGATTTTTAATCCAGATTACATATTTTAGTTGATTAACTAAAACTGTTTTTAGAAATGCAACTTTTTTTTTTAGAGTCGGTGTCTCACTCTATTACCTAGGCTGGAGTGCCATGACACAATCACTGCTTACCTCAGCCTTAACCTCTTAGGCTCAGGTGATCCTTCTACCTCAGCATCCAAGTAGCTAGGACTATAGGTTCATACCAGATTAATGTATTATTTAAAGGTTAGCAGTGAAGTGTTTTTGAACAACACTTTCAGTAGTAAATTGCTCAATGCTAGAGAGTGAGTTTTCCCTCCCTCATTCCATGAAGTAGTGTCAGTTGAAAATAGCTGTTTGAACAAAGGTGCTTTTGAAAAATGGCGAGTTGTCAAATATATCTTTATGATAGAAAGTACAATGAATGGTATAGCACACCTAATTTTTTAATGGAAGGCTCAGACAAGGAAAGGTTTTGGGCAATAGTGATAGTCTGTTTCTCCTAAGAGAAATCTGTTAGATGTGATTCTTATAGACTTGCGTTGTCTTTAGAATTAGAAAGCAATATTTAAAGTATCAACAAGACCATTATTGTACTGACAATTTGGCAAAGATGATGTATGTTCTCATAACAAAGCACTAGCAAAAATTAGGGGAAGGGAGAGTATTGAGTTCGTTGATTACTTTGAGGAAAATGTGAATTAGGTCAAATGACTTGCAAAACTCATACAGGTAGTAATGACATAATTTGTAGGGCCTAGTCCAAAATGTAATGTGAGTCCCTTGTTAAGAAGTTATTAAGAATTTCAGGATGGTAGCAGCAGAGAATTAAATCAAGTCTAGGGCAGGGCCCTGTCTGACTACAGAGGTCTCATACCCATGAGGTTAGCTGGTTCTGTACACGGGTGGTTGACCTGGAACCTGAACTTGGGACTTTCAGCTACTTGTACAGTGCTCCTTCTGTGTTGACAGTCATTGACTTTATCTGGTGACTTGAGAGTCTATGAAACCTATGATGATTGTTGAATAATCCCAAAGTGAGGCCCCCCCGAAAAAAATCCATGTCATTTCTCTTCTATTTTTTATGAAATGCAAAATAACTTTTCTCAATAGAAATTCTCTGATCTGAATGTGCTAACTTGTGTTTTGGCTAAAAACAAATATAGAGAAACAGTGCTAATCCAAGGCCAATCTCTTTTATTCACATAATGGAGTCTTTAAATAGAACTTCATGGCATCCCATAAATTCAAAGACAACCTGATCAAGTAGTGTTTGCTAACATTAAACACCATTTAGCCATTTATAGAGTTGAACTTCAAGTAGTGTTCTGATTTCTAAATGTTAATCTTACTTTTTAAATCTATTGATGTTTGGTTTACCATTTTCCCCATTAACCCCTTATTATTCTTCCATAGAATCACATAAACTCTAAACCTTCCCCTGTGAATTTTTTGGTAACTTTCCCTGCATTACATGAAGGCAGAAGCCTTTGTGAGATGCCCAGTGCTATCCTGGTTTTTGTATATATGTGTGTGTTTGTATATATATATGTATATATACAGGTATACTTTTGAATCTATTCTCCATGATTTTTCAAAGCTTGTTAAGAAGTACATTTTCAAGAAGTTATCTGTGTTTCCTTAAAATCCTCTGACATAATTTACTCTTAGGATGATGGAATACTCTGTTAGTTTAATTAATGTGTCATAGAATCATAAATCTTTTTGTTTGTTTGTTTGTTTGAGACGGAGTCTTACTCTATTGCCCAGGCTGGAGTGCAGTGGCATGCTCACAGTCACCCCAGCGTCGATCTGCTGAACTCTGGCTATTTTTCTGCCTCAGCCTTCCAAATAGAACTGCAGGCACGCACTACCATGCCCAGCTAATTTTTTATTTATTTTAGAGATGAGTCTTGCCAAATTGCCCAGGGTTGGTTTTGAACCCATGGACTCAGGCAATCCACTCGCCTCAGACTCCCAAAGTGCTGGGATTACAGGCTGAGCCACCAAGCCCAGTGAATCATAAACTTTTACAGAATTTTGGAAATTCTGTTTTCTGTCCTTTTCATCTCAGTCATCATAGTCATTCACTTGTCTAAGCCACCAAGGTTAGGGAGTTTTCTTTTCTCAAACATTTTTAGTGATCAAGCTTGCACAATTGTAAAACCCTACTATTGTGTCTTAGCTTAGTTTTCAAGAAATTTATTTCTAGCATCCATTATTTCTTGTCTTATTTAAATGTGTATTATTTTCTGCCCCCTGTACGCACTAACATTTGGTTGGCATTCTCCTTATAAGAATATCTCATTTTTTGTGTGTGTGGAGGGAGGTGTTGGGATGGTAGGAGCTGTCATCAATTCATCATAACTTGGTGTTCTTGGCACAAAATGATGGCTTTCAGTAGCTGAGCCATCATTATTGCCAGACATTGTGGGAAGTGCTTTACACACATTATCAAATTTAATCTTGAGAACAATCTTATGAGATAGATATGTTATTGTGTCTTAAGATCAGACACAACCTTCTTGCAATCTGTATAATCTTCTGTTACATCTTGAGGCCAAAGCCATCCCACTATTAAGTGCCAGCTGGAGGAGGTCTTAAACTCAGGTATCCCTGGACTCTCTCTGTGTTTTTCAACAGTGTGCAGTAGCCCTATAACTTAACTTTCCTGTATAGATATATTTTCTATTCCCTTTTAATTTTGTACTATCTTCTGGAAATTATCAGATCTTTATTCTCTAATTTTCTTAAAACAGAGGCCAGAATTGGAGGTTGTACTTTTATAAGGGAGTACTATGATAAAGCAATGTATATATACAAGTTGATTTTCATTTGCATATGATCCAATTACAGTAAAAGCTACTTTATTCTGTGGGTTGTATGTTTGATGATACTAAATGAGTTAGATGATTTTGATGTCTTTTATACTTATGTTTATAAATATACAAGTATATTTTTATTGTAAATAATTTAAACTGTACAAAAATGTGGTATATGATGAAAAAAATTGTCTAAGAGTCTACCATCCAGAGAAAAACTACCTTTTAAAGTTTGATAACTACCCTTTAGAACAATTATGTGTGTGTGTGTTTGTATGTGTGTGTGTGTGTGTGTGTGTGTGTGTGTGTGTGTGTGTGGTGTGATTTACCAATGTTTTGTGGAAATTTTTATGTGATCGGATATTAACTTATATATCTCTTTACTAGCTTTGTAGTATTCAAAGATATGAATACACTGTGATTTATTTAACCAGTCTCCTATTGATAGACACTTAGTTTGTTTCTTTTCTTTTTATATAAATGATACTAATATTGTTAATAGCACATCTTTACATATATGTGACAGAAATTTTGATTATTAGAATTAAGTCATGTAAGTGAAATGGTTATTTCAAAGAGCATATGGGGCATTATTTATCTTTTTCTTTTTACAAAGTAGAAATCTTTAATCCTTCCATTAATTCTTCTCTCTCTTTTATTTATTTATAAATAACAGGAGTTCTAATAGACTTAGGTAGGAGTGACCAGGTTACATTTGGCCCAGTAGAATAAGTTAAATATGGTTCTGTAAGTGGGACTTAATTTTAAATGATAGATACATTTTTAATTATTATAATAATGTCAAAAACTCATACTTTTCTCTGTGGATTAGTGCTTTTGTTGTTGGCAACATCATCAGTGCAAAATTAACAGGCTGGTTGGGGCAAACATCTGTCTTCCAGATTTATTTAAAAAAATATTCAGCCTCGGAATTGTAGTTACTGATTACAGATACCAGCTCATATGCTCTATCTTGTGTGTGTTATCCAGCCACAGGCAGCATGCCAACGTGCCACAGTGTGGATGAGTGTTCCTGCTGTCGGCAGTCCTCGGAGTCTAGGCCAGCTGACACCGTGAAGGCCCAGTTAAGAGCAAAAACCAAGTTGTATCTTGACAGCCAAGACATTGGTTGCAAAAGACTGTCTACTCCTCTCGTTAATTTATTCATTTAGTCCCAGGACTCATTACTCCTCAGTTACAGCTACTCCTATAAATGTTGATCTATTGTGAAGCAGTCACCTCTGATTGTTTACACAGTCTTCTGAGAAGTTCTAAGTCTGCCAACGTAAAGATCCAATAATACATAATGACTCATTTTCTAAATAGGGTTTAGAGAGAATTTATTGCCCTATATATTATTGCCTATGCCATTTTTTTCCTAGCACAACAACATAATGTGGCCTCTTAAACAAGAAAAGAATTAAATAAATTATCTGGTATGATATTTATGTGCTCAGAACATGTCCATAATGCGTGGATGTTTAAATAGCCATTTGTGTATGCAGTTCATGGTAACAAGTTTGACTCTCACAGAAATATTCATTAAATGGCTGAACATGTCAATTTACCTTTCTCAAATGGACATTTTTAAACTTAAGAAATCAAAATATATTAAAATGATATATAATTTCTGATGCCTTTATTAGTTACCATAATTTTGATTTACTAATTGTATGTATTGAAATGATATTAACCCTCACAATTTCTCAGCAGTGATGATGTTTTAGTTTACATATTAAAATGTTTTTGAAATATCAAATATATAAGGCCTTACAACAGAAGGATGCCAGTGATAACAGTTTAAGTGCTTCAAACATACTAGACACTGTGCAAAGGAATTTATTTGTATTTGCCTCTTTAATCCTTACCTCAGACTTCCACAGTTGTATTAATATTGTCTCCATTTTTTTTTTTTTGAGTTGGAGTCTCACTCGGTCGCCCAGACTGGAGTGCAGTGGCCGCTCCCGGCCACCACAGCCTTGCCTGCTGGGCTCCGGCGATCCTTCCGCCTCAGCCTTCCCAGTAGCTGGAATTACAGGCATGCGCTACCACGCCCGGCTGATTTTTTGATTTATTGTAGAGATGAGGTCTCGCTGCTGAGGCGGGTCTCGAACCTGTGGGCTCAGGCAATCCACTCACCTCAGCCTCCCAAAGGCGCGGGATTACAGGCTGAGCCACTGAGCCCGGCTTGTCTCCATTTTATAAATATATTTTGTTCAAGGATTTGTATCCAGATTCATCTAATTTCTAAGCTCTATGGCAGAATTTCTCCTCACTCTGCCTTGCACTTTGTGTTAGGCTCTCTGTTGAGTGCGTTACACATATTACACATTTCACTCTTTCTTCTCCGTTTATTACATAATGTGATAAGGTGAGGAAGTATAGAATTAGAAAGTTTTAAATGTATTATCTGAGGTCATGTGGTTGTAGGTTAGTATTTTTGTTTCAAAATAAAATTATGTATTATCTTGTTTTATTTTACATCAGAGGTGCTATACAAAAGAAGTGGTAATGATACCTTAAATTTAATTGCGAGTTATGTAAAGGGAGAAAAGGGCTGAAAGAGAAGAAAGAGGGTAGCAAGGGAACAAAAGAGAGATCTAGCCTTTTTATTCACTAGACTCAGTCTCTTAATTGCATGAAGTATTTACATATAATGTGTGATTAATTTATTTGACTATGGAGACAGATTATAATATCCACAAGTTTTTATTAAGCTCAGTGTAATGACTTTGGTTCATATATGAAAACCATTTTAGAGTATCTACAAGCCACACACTTTGCTAGGCCTTTATGCCCATAAGTGAATATATTTCTGGAATGTTTTAGGGATACTCTGGTCTAGATATTACAACATATACAGTTGTGATATAAAGATCAAAATGCTAGAACAGTTTCTATTTCTGAACTTGAGCTTGATACCATGCAGTTATTCACTCTTTTTATAACCATTGAGACCAGCAACTTTTTAAAAACTGTCATTCTGCTCAGTTAGTTGGCATTTCAAGAAATGAATTTTACTAGCGTCCAAAGCATTGGTTGTAGGCAAAGGTGAAGAGTGAAGTATATCATTTGCAGCTCTTAGCAAAAGGCATGCTTAACTAGCCAACTTCTAATTACAAATAGTGAGAAATGCAGGGCATATGCACAGTTAAAAGAGGAGACCTTCTACTTCATTAAAGGAAAAGAACAAAGGCATTATATGAGTGGGCAAGATAAAACATGGAGGTCAGCTGAGTTCATCTAGTAGAGGACAAAGAAAGTGGGGAAACCCTATTAGGATTTTCATTCTTTATAAAATGTATACGTGTTTAATGTCTTCACTGTCATTCTTTTCCCCCAAATAATTGTTTACTGGAGCTTTATGATTTTACAAATAATGCTATCTTTGGGGAATTGCTCTTTTATTTCAGTGATGCCAAATGTCTGCTAGTCACCTGGCCAGGGAAATCAGAGCTGCTAAATGTTGCTGTGCTTCCAAGATCAAATTTCTCTTCTAAATGGTAGTCTCCAGTCCTTAGCTGACATTTCACACCCATTGCCCCATCACTGTTGGAAGCTAAATCAGCATATTAAGAAGCAGCAAGTGGCACCTAATGCCTGCCCTGAGAAAAGTTACTACATTTTAGTTACTGCAAATATTCTCAGCTGCTCTCCCTTAAGTATTTTACACCTGCTCACTGATTTGAAACAACATTTCTCAGCTGCATAGAAGGCACTCTGAATAAATACTGGAAGGAGGACAGTTTAAAGACTTAAAAGCAGTTCCTGTCAGAGCAGACCATACTTTTCCTCTCAGCTGCATGCACACAGGGGAATTATCCCTATGATCTGCCTGTGTTTTATTGCCACATAAGTAGGCGTCCATTGCAGGGAAGCTGGCATTGTATGTTTTTGTTGTTTTTGTGTGACAATAGTAATTTCCCACTTCTCCATTTAGGGAGAGTGTTTAAAAAGAAAAATAATGTATGCATTTTAATAAGCAGTGAGACCTAAAAGACTTCTAGGCACTCTTGGTAGCTTATATAAATACAGAATCATATGTATGGTACAGCTAATGTTTACAAACTGGATAATATTGACCTTACATTAGTCAATGAAAGACGGGTATGCCTAATATGCCCTCAATGACATTTGTGCATCCTTTTCTGATTTGCTTTGTAGTGATGAGTGTATTATTGTGTTGGATATTTTGATTTATATGTTAACTGCAGATTCAATTGCTTTGGTTTTCTGTTCAAATGAATCATTATTCTCTTGTGTTAGGTTCTCCTCAAAGAAGGAAAAATTTATAGGTATGTCTTCTTTTAAGGAATGGGATTGCTATCTTTGTGAGAAGTTAGAGGTAGTGAGAGAAAGAATTGGAGTTAGAACCAGTAAGAGTAAGGATATTTGATTTTTTTTTCAGTTTTAATCAGAGAAGAAAAGTTTGATTATTGTTTATAAAGGCAGTTAGCAATGAAAGGAACTAATTGAGTTATCAAGAACACATTTCCAAATACAAACAAGCAGTACTCACAGGGAGATTTCAGCTGAGGAACCATGCTGCCCTGTCAATGATTAGACCAGTGTTAGAACAGTGTTAAATATTGCTAAAACTTATTTTGAATTCTAAATTAAATAGTTACTCTAGGAAATAATTAAAACTACCTTATTTGTTATCCATGTATTTTAATAATTCTTTTTTTTTTTTTTGAGTTGGAGTCTCATTCTGTCACCCAGACTGGAGTGCAGTGGCCGCTTCCGGCCACCGCAGCCTCGACCTACTGGGCTCCGGCGATCCTTCCTCCTCAGCCTTCCAAGTAGCCGGAATTACAGGCATGTGCTACCACGCCCAGCTGATTTTTTGATTTATTGTAGAGATGAGGTCTTGCTGCCCAGGCGGGTCTCGAACCCGCGGGCTCAGGCATTCCACTCACCTCAGCATCCCAAAGGCGCGGGATTACAGGCTGAGCCACCGAGCCCGGCTAATAATTCTTAATGATTCTATTTAAAGTTTGTAAATATAGGCCAAGTACAGTGGCTCACACTTGTAATTCTAGCACTGTGAGAGGTCAAGGTGGGAGAATTGCTTGAGCCTAGGAGTTTGAGACCAACCTAAGAAGTATAGCAAGACCTTGTCTCTACCAAAAAAAAAATAAAAAAATTAGCTGGGAGAAGTGGCGTGTGCTTATAGTCCTGGATACCCATGAGGCTGAGGTGGAAGGATCCCCTGAGCCCTGAGATGGAAACTGTGGTGAGCCATGATTGTGACATTGCACTCCATCCAGCCTGGGCAACAAAGTGAGACTCCAACCAAATAAAATAATAAATAAACAGATAAAAGTTTATAAATATATATTTAAAAACATAACACAAGTTATCATTTGCCAAGTAAAATATATATCAATTTTTTTATTTTTAAGTTCTTTTTGTTGAACTTTTTGGCAACTGAAATCCCCATACTACAAAGCAAATACTATTTTAAAATACTTCCCACCTGGTGACATTTGCTCTGAGGAATTAATAAAAAAGGCTACACAGTATTTGCAAAAAGTAACCAGTGATTAACACTTCTCAAATAAAAAAGATAATCATGTTATATTTTGATTAATTCTAATATTTGTGGATATTAGTTGATTTATACTGCATGTGGAATTAGCTATGTGGTGAAATGCAATAATGATTGTCTTCTGTTATTCAGGACTTAATTTTCTAGAATCTTAATTTCTTCATGTTTTTCATGTTATCAATGGAGGATGACATTTTCTTGTTTAGCGGGTGAATTTTTAAAAATCCATTTTGTCTTTTAGTATTGGCTCATCTGATTTTTTTTTCTGGTATGCTTTTATCTTTTTCTTTATCTGCAACATTTTCAACCTTTTTTTAGTGGTGCTTGTTTCAAGCAAAATTAGTTTTAAATTTTTGATGCATTGTGGTGATTTCTGTCTTTAGTGGGAGAATTCAGTCCATTTTGTTTAGTTTAATGATTGAAAAACCTGTTTTTTCCCCCTCCACCTTACTGTTTATTGTTTTATGAAGTTGCTACATCTTAATCTTTTTTAATATTCTGAACAAATTGTATTTCTTTTCATCTTTCCCCCATGGTAATTTGGAAGTTCTGTTGTACTTTTTGAATTTATTCATGGTTTCCTTCCTCCCCCTACTCTTTCAGTGACATTACTAGTTAAACAAGGTACCAGCTGTTTTGTCAATTATGATACATTGTATTGGTCAGGTGTGGTGACATACACCTGTAAGCCCAGCACTTTGGGGAGGCTGAGGCTTGAAGTGCTGCTTCAAGAGTACTTTTTAAGCATTTGTATTTCACTCACTTTTTACACATATATATTTCACCATATCACACAATGCATCTTTATCTTCTGGACTTCAGTCTTGTTTCTTGGAACTTTGTGCGTGATGTCCCACTGTATTCTGTCATCTAGGCTTCAGATGAGATCACTGTTTTCTTCTCTTGTCAGTGTAACATGTTCATTATGACTCAAAACTTGTAAGAATTTACTTATTTATGGAATTCAATAATTTTACTAGGATATTCCTAGATGAGAGTCATTTCTCATCCAACAGTCTTACAACTCTCTGAGCCATTTCTGTTCTTCAAACTCAGGGCTTTTTCCAGCTCACAGCACTTCTGTCTACTATGTGTTTAGTTATAACCTCTCTTTTGGGAATATTTTACTGTTTCATGGTAGGTTGGTTTCCAATATTTCTTCTCCAGATCTTTTAGCTTTTGCTTTATTTTATCCATTCCTTTAACTTTTCTTTAGTTTGAATTCCTTGCTTTTGAACTTCCAGGCCATTAATTCAGATATCCACAGTGATTACCCTCTATTTTAATTCATCTGCTTAAGTTTTTATTCTGAAACTCATAATTGCATTAGTTTTTTTCTCCTTGCATTTATTTTGTTTTTGTTCATGAGTTTATCTGCTTTTATATTCTATTTCACTGAAATATATTCTGATTATTATACCTAACCATCTGTACTCTAAACTTGTAAATTATATCTCTCTCCTGGGGCTATGCTCCGGTTATTGAAATATACCTACTGCAGAAATCCAGCAGAGGCCAAAAGGCAAAGGATTGAGCCCATGTTTTAACAAAGCTTGCCATCAGTCCTCTTAGACCTTTAGTCTCCCTGTACATTCTGAGATTCAAGAGCAGGGATGACTGAGCTCCAATTACTGAGTTCCTTTCTGGTTTTCTTTTTCAAGGTTAATTTTATTAAAAAAATAATTTTAATTTGAAACTTATAGAAAAGTTGCAAGATCATATTCTCCTGAAGTTAACATTGGACCCATGTGCTTCATCATCATCCCTTCCTCCCCACCCATACACCTACAACACACTATTCTCCTTGGTTTTTTGAGGTCAGAAGAATTTCATAGAAGACTATCTGAATTTGGTAGGATTTGAGGCAACGAATATCAGGTGCTTACTCTTTCTGGATCTCTCACTTTTCAGTCCTCACACTAGGTTTCCATACAGATTCTAGTAAATGTTATACCCCATTGGAGAAATAAGCCCTGTAGAGTTCTTTCCTCTTGGATCTTGTTACAGTCTGAATTGTGTCTTTCTCCTCTCTTCCACTCGGTGCATATATTGGAGTCCTAGCTCCCAGTGTAATACAATCTATTCCAAAGGAGTCACCCAGAGGTCCAACAGGGAATGACATTGGTTTACTAGAACTTATAGGAGGCACTGGTGGCAGCCGGTTGGTAAAGCAGGAATCTGCCCAGGAGACATTGATGGCGGCAGGTCAGTGAAGAAACAATCCACACCTGGGGACAACACAGCAAGTAGTTTTATAGTCAAGCAAGTTATTTATTCAACTTGCTAAGTGGTGGTTACAATCACAGTGAATAAGGATGCTGCCCACATTGTTCTTGACTCTGCTCAATGACCTGTACCCCATGACTTGTTACTGGAAATATGCATATCCTTCAGAGAGCAGCCTTGGACAGAGACTGCTCCCAGAGAGAGAGAGCAAAAAGAAGCCAAATATAGGTGAAAAGAATCAATGTCCAGACAGTCATACTCCTTCCTTTTTCAACCCTTACAATCTTCATATAACATTGATCTGCTGCAAGTTCCTTGTTTTGTCTTTATTTTCTGAATAATCATCAGGTGAGCCCTTGTCTCTGAGGGCTCTTCTCCCTCCTCCCTCACCTCTATTTAATCCTCCTTTTCTGAGGAGTCTGATTCCTCTGTGGAGTCCCACATTTGTGAGTCCCACTCCCTGTAGGCTACCATGGTGCAGATACATGCTATAGGCAATCATTTTCCTTTCACTTTTGCAAAGTGGCATGATAAGTGGCATAGCTGGTCACTAGACTGCTCTATCCAGTGATATAACATGTCCCTGCTTTCTGCCTGAACTAATCGAGCATCTCTTCCCAATTTTAATTCCTCCTGCAATAGCTGCGCCTGGCTCTTTTTCTAAAGCCACTCAAGAGCACAAAGCAGAGGTCATACCACTGCTGCTGCCACAGTACAGCTATCTTTTTTTCTTTTGTAAGTGCTTTGATAATTTCAGTAGTCCAGCGAATGTTTTGGGGGTGTCCCTCTAATCACATGGTGGCCTCCAGTTATTTACTAAGCTGGTAACTTTGAACCACAAGGTACCAGTGGCACATCCTGGGAATTCACCCAGCAGCATTCCTTCCTTCTCTCCTCCTACGGCCACTAGAATGGGAACTTCTCTGGAATATCCTACCAGCTGTACCATTTATAACTTGGTAGGCCCAAATCTGAGCAGGTTTGTGCATGAGGTTCTTTATCTAATCCAAAGAAGTCACTTGGAGGACCAGCAGGGAAAGACAATGGTTTATTAGAACTTATAAGAGGCACCAATGGAAGCTAGCTGGTGAAGGAAGCAGTCACCCAGGGGGCAATGATGGTGGTCAGCCCGTGAAGAAACAATCCACATCTGGGGATAGTACAGCAAACAGTTTTATAGTCAAGCAAGCTAATTATTCAACTTGTACACAGTGGTCACAATCACAGTGAATAGTTATTCAACTTGTCACACAGTGGTTACAATCACAGTGAATAAGGGTGCTGCCCACATTGTTCTCAGCTCTGCTTAATTACCTGCACCCCATGACTCATTACTGGGAATATACATATCCCGCAGAGACCAGCCTTGGACAGAGGCTGCTCCCAGAGAGAGGGAGCAGACAGAAGCCAGATATAGGGGAAAAGAGTCAATGTCTGCACAATCACCTCATACCCTGTATTTCAGAATGTGATAATTTGGAGATAAGATCTTTAAGGAGGCAACTAAGTTACAATGGGGTAATAAGGGCACACTCTCACCCAGTATGACTGGTATATTTATAAGAGGGGAAGCTATGAGATAGAGGGAAGACCATGTGAAGACCCAGAACCAAATCAAGGAAAAAGTTCCTCAGACGAATCAATCCCGCTGACAACTTGACCTTGAACTTCTAGCTACCAGAATTGTGAAAAATACATTTCTATTATTTAAGTTTGTGATTACCTAATTTGTGATACTTTGTTATGGTAGCCATCAGCAAACTAATACAAATCTCAATAGAACCGGTGCCCAGAAGCTTTAGTAGGTGATTCATTCAACAAAAGCAAACAACTTGACTGATTGATTGAAGAGAACCACGGAGACAGGAGCAGAAGGCAAAGGAGACATATTTAGGTCACCATGCTCCAAGAGTCTTCTCCCACCAGGTGAAACTCTAGTCTTTTAATGGTAAAATGATACGTGTCTATTAGTCTTCATTCCAGCCATATAAAGAATAATTAGAATGTAAATATTTTTATTTTTTAAGCAAAACATAAAATTGAATATCTTGATTTTCAATTATCAATGTGCATTTTAGGCTATATTACATAATTATAAATTATACAAAGTTCTAGCCATGTCATTCATTAGCAGGAAAACATTACTTATAGGTTAATATGGGAAAATACAAATCTGAAAGTATTAAATACTTTCAAAGTCTGTGACACAATGTCCTGTAAGAAGATGTAAACTTCTACTCAAGTATATTGGTGGACATCTTTCTTTCTCCAAGGATTACTACTGAATAAATTATATAAGAAGATAATATACTTGCTCTTTAGAACTGAAGAGACAAAATTACTTGTTCTTTTCTTCATATTGGACTATGATATGGGATAGTAAAACACAGATTGCTAAAGCCATTCTAAATAGCAGTCATATTTGCTTTGGATTATTCTGTTATCATTGGTATAGTGATAGATGAATTAATCTCATGCATTTCTTTACCATATTAAAATACCATTATTACTGCAGCTAGGATGGCATTATTGCCGGACCTTTTTTGAGTCAAGAGAGGAGGGCTGCTTTAAAATCACAAATTAAAATTGGGAAATAATTATTCTTTTACTCAAATATGAACCATGTAAATTAACTAAGTTTTTAACATTTTGTTTGTTTTTTTAGTGAAAAAATTGGCATGCAAAGGTTTGAGTAAAATAATTCTCTCAGAAGCTATAGATTGCTAATAACACAGCTCACTATTATTATATTTTCTTGTAATTCTTCCCACATAGTGTTGATCTTTACTATATTTGTTGGGTATGCTGACTACAGAAATAAGTAAGAATACTGTTTCTGCCAGAAGTCTCATTATTCTGGTGTTTGGAAGAACTGGATGAAAACAGTATTCTTTAGCTTTCTCACATTCCTTAATGACCAGCACATACAGCTGAGTGAAAGAATAAATGCTTTTAGCATTTTGAGCACAAGTACAGTTCCTTTAGTGTCTGTAAAAAATTAATGAAGACAAATATAGCTTTATTTTTTTCTTCAATTTTCAACTGAGTTAAGATGGCAAGTATAGCAAATAAGGAAAAAAATAAAATCAAGCAAATCAAAGTATTTACCTGTCTGCCCAGGCAACCTTTGATCCTTTGAGATTCAGATATAAAAGAAACCCAAACATTAATAAAATTGAAAAAGTAAATGACTTAAGCATTATTTATTCATGTGATTCTTTTAGAAAGGTATGTTCTTCTATAGAAACATTAAATATAAATAAAAATAGGCAAAAACAATTTATACTACAATAGTTTGACTGAAAAAATATAAATAGATGATAGAAATCATAGGCATGATATGTAAATTTTATTTTTTATTTAGAGGTTATTTGAAAATACTATTTTTAATATTACAAAATAGACATGTTCGAGGTAGGGAATATGAAAATGAGAAATAATTTAAATCCTATTTCCCAGAAATAACCAAGATTTATATTTTGGGTGTGTATTGTAAGAGCCAAGGGAAAATTTCCCTTTGCTCTCTGACGATTTGCTGCAAATCAACTGACAGAGAGAGATTAAAAGGAGAAAAGGTGGGCAAAATTTATTAACATGCACACGTGTACCAGAGTCATACAAAATATGAAAAATCAAAAAAAGGCCAGATGGTTGACACTTTTATATCATCTTGAGGTTACAGAAAAAATAGGAGCTTGGAGAATGGCAAGACAGGTTCTGGGAGGGAGAGAGAAAGAAAGTCATTGGGTGAAGGCCATCTTGTTATATAGATAAAACCTCTGAAGAAGAATAAATCATACCTTAGATGGCAAGTATAGCAAATAAAATCAAGCAAACCAAAGTATTTACCTGTCTGCCCAGGCAACCTTTGATCCTTTGAGATTCAGATATAAAAGAAACCCAAACATTAATAGCTTGTGGTTGAGTTCATCTTTCGTAGATCCACAGAGAAGGAGAGGGCCTCAGAGGTAGCCTGGATGTTTATTTCACTAATATAAACAGATGTAGATCTCCTCTACAAAAGGCAACTTTTTAACCTTTATAACTTTAGTTTACAAACAAATCAAGCAAGTAACAAAATATTACAGACGGAGCAGTTTCATAGCCTTAAAACATGTATCAGAGACAGTATGAACCTTTCTGACTGGCATGACCCAAGCAAAAGTGTCTGAATTATATTTAATATGGCTGATTGTGAAGACATTCCCATTCATTTCATCAACAATTTTACAATTAGCTTTGTTTACCAAAGATTATCTCAGATCACATAAATCACACACACATGTCACATATATAACACATATAGACATCTAAACAAAAAGCACAGCAGAATCAGATCAATAGTTTTCCCTGCCATTAAGATTATCAGTCTTCTGGTTACCTGTCTTATTGTTTTAAGAAATTATTAGCTAGACAACCCTAAACTTGCATTTCTTAAGGGAAGGCTCTTAGGTGAATCAAGGTAGAAAAGTCCTATCTCAGAAACAGAGACCTTAGAAGTAAACATCATCGCTTGCCAAGACAAAGAAGGGCATAGGTGAAAGACCAGTTAAGGCAAGATAGCCAGGAAAAGTACCTTAAACAAAAGGAAAGTTTGTTATGTACATGTTTAGGTCAATGCCGTTCCCAGGGTAAAATTTCTAGTAGTTTTGGTGTAGAGAGAGAGACTCATTTACAAATGGAGAGTTTCTATATAGACGTAAATTTCTTTTACCAAAGAGTTTTAAAATAGCCAACTAGATGCCAAAAGTTGTACTTTGGAGATTGATTTAGTTAGATAGGTGTATTTTTATTTTATTGGGTTTTTATATTTCTTAACTGGAGTACTGAATTTAGGGTAGAACCCATTAATAAATAGTGCTGAATCCACTTATGATACTTGTGGCTCTGTGAGGAAGATACAGGACCCAAAAAGGTGTCAGTGGCAGTTTGGTTGTGTTTTTTAAGGAAAATTGGAGTTGTTGGAGGTCTCTTTTAGATTCTTTCTATGACAGCCATAACTCTTATAATTCCTCTTTGTAGTTTTTTTGTCCATTGATCATGAAATGGAGACAGTAGAAGCTTGAAGGGGAACATATCAGTGATTAAAAAGAAATTAGAAGACTAAAAGTGGCAAAAGGAGGGGCAGAATTAAATGGAAGATTGAGTCTTAGAAGAGCTAGTTTGGGGAGATCTTAAGCTTCCCCAAAATGCCAATGTAAGTTTCCTTTCTTCTTCTTTTTTTTTTTCTTAGCAAAAATCTTGCCAACAGTAAAAGCGGTGAACAGAGGTGAACTGAAAGCAGTTTCAATTCACTAAAAAAGATTTCCATGAGAGAAATAAGATGCAAAAGAGATAGAGACGTGTAGAATATATACTTGTATATATTTCTGAATGTCAGCTTTTAATTAAGCTGACATTTGACAATAGAGCTTTTTAAAAAAATCTTTTCAAATCTCTCATTACCAGATTTAGCTGGAACAAACAACCAAATATTCGTGGCTTTTGAACTTTTTTCTTTCTTTTAAACCCAGGGTATCTAGCAAGTGACTCAGAACCAAAATGATTAAGTCTTTTATGACTAAAGCAAGGCTGCATGAGGTGTCTCAAAAGAGATGCAAAGAATCAGTCCTGATAATATCCAGAACCCGTTCCTCCACCTTCCTACCAGAGACAACTATAAGAAAAAAAGACTTAGAAATGAACAGGGAAACAATAGCTCTTCATGGAAGAGTAAAGGGTCTATAACAAATAGGTATTCCAAAAAATCAGAAGTGACAAAACGGTACATTCAGAAAACATAATTTAAACTAATTTTTATAAAAAATGTTTGTTTCTTTTCTCCTGTGTTAAAGAATTTATATCTACCAAGGAACAGATTCCCTGATCAGGAATCAAACCTGGGCCATGCCAATGGAAGCGTGGAATCCTAGTCACTAGACTGTAGGCTGGAGTACCTTTTTTTTCAATTCTGCAGGGAATCCAAACAGACAGCTTGAGTGTACAAAGGATTTGACTTTGTTGTAAATCTGATTACTGCCTTTTTTGATGCAACCAAGGGAGTTTTAAAGGTCATAACTTATTTTGTAATTTGTTTTCATATTTTTTCATAGGTACTAGTAAGATAACTGGTTAAGATGAGTGCTCTCTAAAATGTTTTCTTTTAAACATTGCCAATTTTATTATTCTATACATGACTAAAGCCAATAAGTCTTTTTATGAAACTACCACAGCTATGTTTCCAGGTTTAGAATACCACAGACAAAAGGGTTGTTTTAAAAATGGGCATAGAAAATGCAGTCCCCTCTGATCTCCCAGAAAATTCACTTCCAGAAATGGGCTAAGGTAGCAAAAGACTCTGCCACAGAAAGTTAAGGATGTTGTCTGTGCATACAGTGTCTCCAGCCTCTCACAAATTTTTGGGGGCTGCCAGTCACAGACCTGTTAATTCATGACACCATGTAGGATACCTAGGATTAGAACTTTTCCAGATCTAACCAGGCTGCAAGATTTGAGACAGCAAAAACCCCTTATGGATGAGATTTCTTATTAAGACACTGTCTGAGAAGTTGACAGACTCAGAACAAAGTGTGTGCTGCTTAATATCTTATTTCAGAGTTCCCAGTCCTTTCGTTCTGACTAGCAAACATGGCGCCTAAATCTTGCCCCCTGAATGGCTGAGATCAAAAGAGGGTGCTCCCCCTTAATCTCAAGTTAAGCTCTCAAGGACATAACTGAAGACATGGGACTCTTTGTGACAAAACAATACAGAAAGACAAAAAAAAATAAAGACTATTTCTGGGGGGAAAAGGATCAGACAATAAATAGGAGTATTCATACCAAAAAACATACCAGAGTCAATACACCTAAGACTAGTCTGTATAAGTGCTTTTCTATATTATGATTATTTTTAAATTTGGAAAAGGAAAAAGAGACTGATTTTATTCTGTTTGTTCAATCAGATTCCACAGACAGAAACCTGGAAATCTGACTGATGAGAAATTCCTACCCTTATCTGAGCTTGCCAGGTCCTGGGTTCTCTTGACTGTGGCTTCCAAAGGACCAGACAAGTTTTGGTTATCATGCTGAAAGTGCCCAAACTGTTCATCGTCTGAAGGATTGTTGGAAACCAGCTGACAAAAGACAGATTAATAGGAGAAAAGGTGTACAAATTTATTATTGTACACACATGTACACAGGAGTCATACAAAATACTAAAACTCAAAGAAAAGACCAGAAGTTTGATGCTTTAATACCATCTTGAGATTTAGAAAAAAACAGGGGCTTGGAGAATGGCAAGATGGTTACTGGGAAGGAGAGAGAAAGAAAGACATGAGGCAAAGGCATCTTGTTATATACATGAAACCACAGGTAGCAGCTCTGAGGAAGAATAGATATTAGCTTATCGATTGAGTTAATCTTTACTAGAACCATAGATAAGGGGGAAGGACTCAGAGAAAACTTGGCTGTTTATTTCACTAATATAGATTTTTTCTTTTCTGCAGATGTAAATATCCTTGACAAAAGGTAGCTTTTCAGGACTATTTCTGTCTGCAATCCCCCTGAATAACCATCTCAATGTATGTCACAGAAGTATATTTTGGGATGAAATCTTTTTGGTTTCCTTTAATATTATTCCACTATTTCTACATAAATATTTACTCTATATGCCACAATACATTTTACACGTGTACATGCATGAACCAGACTCTCACAAAATACTTTGTTGTCTAAATTCAAATGTGTCATATCAGTTTTTCTTTATGATTATCATTTTGAAGCGATGTTATCAAATATCATATAAATTAATACATTTTCAAAGATCACAAGGTTAGTAGTAGAGTCAGGGCCATTTATTTGAAAGTGATAACAGTTCTTTAAATTTTAATTTTATATTATACATATATTTGTAAATATTTGTGGGGTACATATGATATTTTGTTAATGCATAGAATGTATTATGATCACATCAGAGTATTTGGGAACTATATCACCTTGAGTATTTATCATTTCTATGTTTTGGGAACATCTGAAGTCCTCTGTTCTAGCTATTTTGAAATATATAATATGTTGTCTTAGCTATAGTCATCCTACTCCGTTATTGAATATCAGAGCATTTCTTTTTTTTTGAGTTGGAGTCTCACTCTGTCGCCCAGACTGAGTGTAGTGGCCGCTCCCAGCCACTGCAGCCTCAACCTGCTGGGCTCCGGCGATCCTTCTGCCTCAGCCTTCCAAGTAGTCGGAATTACAGGCATGTGCTCCCATGCCCGGCTGATTTTTTGACTTATTGTAGAGATGAGGTCTCGCTAAGTTGCCCAGGCAGGTCTCAAACCCGTGGACTCAGGCAATTCACTCACCTCAGCCTCCCAAAGCATGGGATTACAGGCTGAACTACCGAGCCCGGCTAGAACATTTCTTTTATCTAACTGTATGTTTGTATTCATTAACTAAACTCTTCATTCTACCCCCCACCCTAGTCCTGCCACATCTTTTTCATCCTCTGGTGTTTATCATTCTGCTTGCTACCTCCATAAGATCAACTTTTTTTTTAGCTACCACATATGAGTAAGAACATGACATTTGTGTTTCTGTGCCTGGCTTATTTCACTTAGCCTGTAATAACCAGCAGTTCCATCCATGTCTCTATAAATGACAAGATTTCATTCTTTTTCATGGCAGAATAGTGTTCTACCATGTATATATAACACAGTTTTCATTCATTCATTGATAAACACTTAGGTTGATTCTATATCTTTGGTATTGTGAATAGTACTGCAATAAAATGGGAGTGCAAGTTTGATATACTGATTTCTCTTCCTTTGGATAAATATCTAGTATATGGATTCCTGGATCATCTGATAGTTCAATTTTTTGAGAAATCTCCATACTGTTTTCCTTAGTGGCTATACTATGTTACATTTCTACCAACAGTGTATGAGTTCCCTTTTCTCTGCATTCTTCCCAGCATCTGTTATTTTTTTTAATAGCCATTCTAGCTGAGATAAGATGGTATCTCATTGTGGTTTTGACTTGCATTTCCCTGAAGATTGGTGATGTTGAACATTTTTTCATATACTTACTGACCATTTGTATGTCTTCTTTTGAGATATGTCTATTTATGCCTTTTGCCCTTTTTATTTATTTATTTATTTATTTTTACTGTTGAGTTGTTGGATTTCTTTGCATATTCTGGTTTGTAGTGCTTTGTCAAATGAATAGTTTGCAAATATCTTTTCCCATTCAATAGGTTGTCTCTTCACTCTGCTGCTTGTTTCCTTTGATGTGTAGTAGCTGTTTAGTTTAATATAGTCCCAATTGCCTTTTTTTTTTGTTTTTGTTGCCTGTGCTTTTGAGGTCTTAGCCATAAAATCTTTGCCTAAAGCAATGTCCTAAAGTACTTCCCTCATGCTTTCTTCTAGTAGTTTTATGGTTTGGCGCCTTATGTTTAAGTCTTTAATTCATCTTAAGTTGATTTTGTGTATAGTGAAAAATAATAATTAAAAAAATACATAGCTGAGGTTTTGCATATTTCAGTGCTTTGTATTACATATCTTCAAATTGAGCTAGAGAAGTTTGGTCAATGTTTGGATATACTCATATTCCCACACTTTTCCTACATTAGGGATTATCATTTAAAAATATATGTATGTGTCAGCTACATAATTGAAAATTTTAATATTGCATAAAATATTCTTTTTTATTATAAAGATGTGGGGTACAATTCAGGGTTAGGTATACAAATGTTGATTATGCAGGTACCCTTGTTGATGAGGTATGCCCCTTCCTCCTCTAGCAGTTTCCCTCAACTGCTAATCCGCCCCCCCCCCCCCAGTTTCCCGTTACTGCCAATAGCTTTCTCATACCATTAAAATTGTTCAGGTCCGCTTATGAGTGAGAACATGTGGTACTCTGTTCTTTGTTTCAGTGATAGATCACTGAGTATGATTGGCTCTAAATCCATCCAAGTTGTTGCAAAGTCCATATGTTTGTCCTTTATGGCTGCATAATATTCCATTGTGTATATGTACCACATTTTTTTATCCAGTCCAGCTTCGATGGGCAACGTGGTTGGTTCCATGTTTTTGCTATTGTGAACAGAGCTGCAACAAACATGCTTGTTCAGGTATCTTTTTTGTAGAATGATTTGAGTTCCTCCAGGCATATCCCCAATAGGGGAATTGCTGGATTATATGGAAGGTCAATTTGTAGTTCTTTCAGAAGTCACCACACTGTCTTCCAATGAGGTTGTACTAGTTTGCATTCCCACCAACAGTGTAGAAGTGTTCCTTTCTGTCCGCATCCTTGCCAGCATCTGTGGTTGTCTGTTTTATTAATGATAGCCATTCTCACTGGGGTTAGATGGTATCTCAATGTGGTTTTGATCTGCATTTCTTTTATGAGTGAGGCTGAGCACTTTTTCATGTGTCTGTTGGCTGCCCGTATATCTTCTTTTGATAAGTGTCTATTCATGTCTTTTGTCCACTTTTTAATAGGACTGGTTTTTTGTTTTTGTTTTTTTTCCCCTTTTGGCACATTTGAGTTCCTTGTAAATCTTAGATGTCAGGCTTTTGTTAGATATACAGTTGGCAAATATTTTTTCCCATTCTGTGGGCTGTCTCCCTGCTCTCTTGATGGTTTCTTTTGCTTTGCAGAAGCTCCTTAGTTTGATGAAGTCTCACTTATCTATCTTATTTCTTAAGGGATGGGCATTTAGGGTTCTGAATAGAACTGGTTGCCAGTTCCAATTTCCATAAGGGTGTCTCTTGTGTTTTCTAAGATTCTTATATTTTGAGGTTTTATGTTTAGGTCTTTGATCCATTTAGAGTTAATTTTTGTGAATGGTGACAGGTAGGGGTACTGTTTCAACCTTCTGCATGTGATCAGCAAAGTTTCCCAGCACCTTTTACTGCACATGTTCTCCTTTCCCCAGTGGTTGTTGTTGGAGGCTTTGTCAAAGATGAGTTGCTTGAGAAATTGAGGCTTTGCTTCTGGAATCTCTATCCTGTTCCATTGGTCTATGTGCCTGTACTTGTATGAATACCAGGCTGTTTTTGATTACTGTAACCTTATAGTAAAGTTTGAAGCCTGGAAGTGTAATACCCCCTGCTTTGTTTCTTTTGCTAAGGATTGTTTTAGCTATTTGTGGTTGTTTATGTTTCCATATGAATTTCTGTATTTTCATTTCCAGGTCTGAGAAGAATGATGTTGGCAACTTAATGGGTATTGTGTTGCATCTGTAGATTGTCTTTGATAGGATGAACATATTAACAATGTTGATTCTTCCTATCCATTATCATGGAATATTTTTTCCATTTATTTGTGTCTTCTTGGATGTTTTTGAGCAGTGTTTTGTAGTTCTCATTGTAAAGGTCTTTCACTTCTCTGATTAGGAAGATGCCAAGGTATTTCATTTTTTTAGTGGCTATTGTGAATGGGATTGTCCTTTTAATTTTGGTCTCTGCCTGCTTGTTGTTGGTGTATAGGAATGCAGTTGTCTTTTGCACATTTATTTTGTACCCTGAGACTTTGCCAAAGTCCTTTATTAGTGCAAACAGGTTTTTGACAGATGCTCATGGATTTTCAAGGTATATCAGCAAAGAGGGATAATTTGACTTCCTCTTTTCCTATTTGAATACCTGGATTTCCTTCTCTTATCTAATTGTTCGAGCTAGGACTTCCAACACAATGTTGAACAAGAGGAGTGAGAGTGGGCAGCCTTGTCTTGTTTCAGTTTTAAGGGGAAATGTTTCCAGTTTCTGTCCCTTTAGCAATATGTTAACTGTGGGCTTATTAGATGGCACTTACTATTTTGAGGTATGTTCCTTCTATACCTAGGTGTTTGAGGGTTTTTAATCAAGAAGAGATGCTAGATTTTATAAAAAGCCTTTTCTGCATCTAATGATATAATCATGTGGTTCCTATTTTTACATCTGTTGATGTATTTAATTATATTTATGGTCTTGCTAATGTTGAACCAGCCTTGCATCCTAGGGATGTAGCCTACTTGGTTATGGTGGATGGTTTTTGAGATACATTTTTGGATCCGATTTGTTAAAATCTTGTTGAGGATTTTTGCATCTCTGTTCATAAGGGATGTTGGCCTGTAGTTCTCTTTTTTTGTTGGCTGTTTACCCAGTTTGCGTATCAGAGTGATGTTGGCTGCGTAAAATGGTTTGGGGAGAATTCCATCTTTCTTAATTGCCTGAAATACTTTCAAAAGGATTGGTATCAGCTCCTCCTACATTTTGTAAAATTCTGCTGGAAACCCATCCGGTCCAGGGGTTTTGTTTTTGTTTTTTGTAGGTAGTTTTCCTATGACAGAGTCAATTGGTCTATTTAATGTCTCAATGTCTTCTTGTTTCATCTTGGGTGTATTGTGTGATGTCAGAAAGTCCTCCATTTCATCTAGGTTATCAAGTTTGTTTCCATATAGGTGGACATAGTAATCTCTGATAATCTTTTGTAGTTCTTTGGGGCCAGGTTTGATTTGATCTTTTGTATTTCTGATTGTGTTGATTTGAGTATTTTCTCTCTTTTTCTTGATCATTCTGGCTAGAGATCCATCAATCTTGTTAATTCTTTCAAAGAACCAGATTTTTGTTTTGTTGATGTTTTCTATGATATTTTTGTCTTCTATGTCCCGTATTTGAACTCATATTTTGTAATCTGGATTCTTCTCTTAAAGTTGGGGTTTTGGTGGTCTTCTCTTTCCAGCTCCCTTAGGTGATTTGTTAGGCTCTCCACTTGTGAACTTTCCATTTTCTTGATGTGTGTTGTAGAAATATAAATTCCCCTCTTAGAATTTCATGGCATCCCAGAGGTTTTGGTAAGACGGTTCTTCATTTTTATTTGTTTCCATGAATTTTTAAATTTTTCCTTTGATTTCAGTGTTGACCCAGTGGTTGTTCAGCATCATGCTATTTAGTGTCCATGTCTTTGTGGGCTTGGGGAAATGTTGTTGGTGTTGATATTTATCTTTATTCCACTGTGGTCTGAGAGTGTGCATGGCAAGATTTCAACCTTATAGGATTTGTTTATGCTTGATTTATGGCCAAGGATGTGATCAATCTTGGAGTATGTTCCATGTGGTGATGAGGGGAATGTATATTCTGTGGTTGTTGGGTGGAATAACAAGGTTCTGGATCTCCTTGTTGATTTTTTGCCTCGATGATATATCTAGGGCTGTTTGTGGGGTATTCAAGTACCCTGCTATAATAGTGTTTGAATCAATATCTTTTTTTAGTTTACTTAGTAGTTGCTTTATAAATGCTTGTGCTCCTGTGTTGGATGCATATATGTTTAGAATGGCTATTTCTTGTTGATGAATTGAATATTTTATCATTATGTAGTGTCCTTTTGCATCTTTTAAAATTTTTGATAGCTTAAAGGTTGTTTTGTCTGATATTAAGATTGCAACTCCTGCCTTCTTTTGTGATCCATTTGCCTGGAAACTCATTTTCCATCCTTTAACTTTGAGACTGTGTGCATCCTTGTAGTGAGATGGTCTCCTGGGTGCAGCAAATAATTGGGTCATGGTTTCTTATTGAGTTTGCCATTCTGTGTATTTTCAGTGGTGAATTTAGTCCATTCACATTCAGACTGATTATCGAAATGTGAATGTTTACTGCTGTCTTGAGGTTCTTATAAAGTTTTTTCTTTGCTTGCTTTCTTTCAGCTTTGAGGTTAATGTATGGGTGTGTTTTCAAGTGTCTTGTTGCACTGTAGTATCTGTTGATTTTGTACTCTGCGTTCTCTTGGGAAGTGTGTGGTCATTTTTTTTTTCTTTCTTCTCTGCTTAATACCTTTTTAAGTATCTCCTGTAGAGCTGTTCTGGAAGCTTCATAATATCTTAGGGATTGGATGTCTGGGAAGGATTTTAATTCTCCATCACTGATGAAGCTGAGCTTGGCTGGATAGGAAATTCTTGGTTTAAATTGTTTATTTTGAAGACTTTGAATATAGGGCTCTAGTTCCTTCTTGCTTGTAGTGTTTCTGCTGACAGATCTGCTGCTATTCTGATTGTTTCTTCCTAGTAGGTAGTCTGACCTTTCTAACTTGCTGCCTTTAGGATTTTTTCTTTTGGGCCTGCTTTGTGTAGCCGAATTGCTATGTTTCTAGGGTTGTTCTTCTCATTTGATGTCTTGTGGGGGTTCTCTGTATCTCTTGTGCACATCTCTGGCTAGATGGGGAAGGTTTTCTTGGATTACCTCCTGAAATACTTGCTCCACATTGTTTTCCATTTCCTTTTCTTCTTCTGGGATACCAATCAGGCATGGGTTCAGCCTCTTGATGTAATCACACATCTCTTGTAGACTTTGTTCTTTCTTTCTGAGTCTTCTTTCTATGTTTTTTACAGATCGGGTTTATTTCATTCCAGGTCTTCAAGGTCTGAGATTCTTTCTTCAGCTAGATTAATTCTGCTTTCCATGCTTATCGTCTTGTTATTTATTTCCTGGTTGAAATTTTTTATTGCCAAAATCTCTGTTACAACTTCTTTCAGTGTTGCATCTTGTATTTCTTGAGTCTTATTCACTCTTTCCATCCATTCCCTAATTCTTGTCATATTCTGTGGCCAGTTGTTGTGACTTCCATTGTTTGTCACCAAGGTCTGATTTTTTAGGAGTTTTGTCTTTAGTACATTTGAAATTGCCTGAAGTCTTCCTTCGGTTTTTCCTCATGTGTGAGATCTCTTGTTTTTCTCTTCAGTTCTGTTATTCAGTGTCACTGGGAGAGGTTTTCCCTTCTGATGTTTGCTTAGTCCTCTATGCTTCCCTAATCCGGGCTCTGGATTTGTTCTATTTTGAAATAGGATGGTGGATGGGAAGCTTTGCTGTCTCTTGTAGTTTTTGAAGTTTAAATAAAGTAGGTGATGGGGCTCTAGGACGCATAAACTGCTTGCATATTACAATGTTCACTTATTGTGATATGTATTCCCTGATACCCACTCCCCACCACCACTCTATATGATGATGCAAAGCAGAAACCAATGCAAAAAACAATTGAACACACATGCACATATACACACACACACCAAAACAAGCTGGAATAACAACAATGTGAAACAAAACAAACAACAAAAAAACCACGAAAACTAAATGCACACTCACATGCCTAGCATAAGATGACTAGTGAAGAAAACAGAAAGACTGGGGGGCAGGGGAATGGAATTCAGGTCGAACCCTCACACATATATTGATACACACCTTAAACTCTAAAAAATGAAAATAAAAACCCAGAAGAACAAAAGAGCAAAAACAAAATTGAAAGATGAACATTCAATCATTCACATATACACATAAACAAAAAATGACAAAAGAAGAAACAGAAGTAGAAAAGAAAAAATATTTGGGGGGGAGGAGATCAAATCCTCACATACACATTTATGCACAAAGGAAAATATTTTAAAGATAGATGAACTAACAAACAGTCAAAAAAATTTTAAATTTTTTAAAAAAATTGAAATATTTTTTTTAAAAAACCTACCCTCTTGTGGCAGGCTCTGTACATTTTGCCTCGAATCAAGTCTCTCCTGCAGAGCCACCTTTTTCAGTGTCTGAAGCAGGGAAGGAGGAGGGGCAGTGGAGGTGGGTTGGGCTGCAGTCCTCCCCTCCCACTCTGGTATGGTCCAGATGATCTCCTCCACTGTGGAGGTACCGGATTCTCTCTTCCCCAGGTATGTACTTGTGGGCGGGGCGGGGGCGGTGCACAGTGCCCCAGCCAGGCCTACCCTGGAATGGAGTTCTCCATTGCAACTGACATCCAGGCTCTGCCTGGGTTCGTCCCTCTTAGTCGTGACCCAGCTCCAGCTGTGTGGATTGCTGGGGAGCAGGGCGTTGGGGTCAGCCCTGGACTTACCACTGACCTCTTTTGGAGTTCTTCCTCATCCTTTTCTGGCCACACCCTTTGTCCTGTGGCTGGATCAAGGTAGGGGGTGGGGAGCCTGGAACTTAGCACTCCTCAGGTCTCTCTGATGTCTGTGCTTTCAGGATATTCCCTCTGGGTTACCATCAATCCCTGAGAAGATGATCCGTCAGTCATAAGGATTGGGTCTGTTGCTCCATAGTGAGCAACTTGGAGTACTTTCCCGTTCCGCCTTCAAGATGGTGTGGGGTGCCTCTCTTGTCCTCTTCCATGGGACTTTGCCTCTGGACTCCCTCCGCAGCCCCTGATGCCAGTGCCCTGCCAGGCGCTGAAGTGGTGAGACAAAGCCAGGAGCCAGCAGTCTCTCTCCTGCTACACCAGTGAAGGAGAGCCTGGGGCGATATTTTCTCCCGCCACTTTTGTCCATTTTTAAAAAAATGGTATTCAGTTTCTCCGACCTGGGAAGAGCCAGGGATGAAACAGAGAAGCTGCAGCACCAGCTGTTGCACCAGTAGCCTGGCCACTTACTCACGACCCCCCACTTAGACAGTCTCTCCCAGCATTTTCTTCCTGGGGAGGGTTTGTTGATTTAAAAAAAAAAACGAAAAGAAAGGAAATGAAAAAGAAAATGGCATTCAGCTTCTGCATCCCAGACATAGCTAGAGTCCAAGCCCAGCACCAGTCGCTTCACCAGGAGAGCCCTTGCTGCTAGCTCCCTAGCCCTCACTCAGCCGTTCACACACCCACTCACTCACCAGCACATACACAAAATTTTCCATACACTCACTGACTCCCACGGGGACTCACATAGTTTGACTGGTTTGGGCACCATCTTCCCGACCTCCCCAAACATTCTTTACCATACAAAAACACTCAAAATCGGAAGCTCTAATAGTTACAGTTATAGGCATATCTTGTTTTTTGATTGAGTTATGAGATCATGGAACGTTATTCAAAAAAGAAATTTTGAACATATTCTCTTTGTAAAATATAAAATATAATTTATTTGTAAAATAAATAACATAATTTATTAAAATTAATACACAGTTGAATACACACCTTTATTTAAGAAAATTTATCAAGTAATAACTAGGATTTAAAATATTTGAAAATTAGATAACAGATTTTCTACCATCTAATAAGTTGGCTGGAAAACAAAGGAACAGTATCAGTCTACTCTTAGCAACTTTGTTTTTTCATTATGTGTGGTTAGAACATCAAGTTTTGCACTATATATAAGAGATTGGGTCATTTTGTTAAGATATCAAACCTTCCCTAAACTATTACCATCCTATCATCTCAAATTTTGTGCAAATACAATGACATTTTAATATTGAAATTAAATTTAAACATTTGGATGCTATTTACCTGCTCAGTCTTTTTTGAAAAAGTTGATTTTGGTCGTTGTTATCAATTGCTTCATTGTAACCAGTGACACCAGTAATCGAGATACTATTTTCTTATTATATTAAAATATTCATACTGTGTTTCAAAAGATGAGATTATATGAATATCATGAATATTTGAACTTTAGTAAGCATATTATAAATCTATATTATAAAATTTTAGGTCAATTTTATATTTTATTTTTATTTAATATAGAAGGCAAGTATGTGGATTAGATATGATTATCAGTATTCTGATTTCTCTAACTTCAGTACACTAAATATTCTAAGAAGCCTTCCTTTGATTGATTATCAATTAATAATGTCATTTAATAATGCTCCAACTATGTTAGAATACTAGCATAGTTTCTAATGTTCAAACTTTAGTATACAGAAGTAATTACTACTAAAATGTGTCTTTCCTGCATACTTATAATAGCAAAATATAGTAAAACACTGAAAATTTTTATGCCTTTTCTGGATAAGACTTTAGGTTTTTGTGAATTACTCATGGTTTTTAGTTTTGTTTTACATAGGCAATAGTCTCTATGTTATATCATGAAAGACCTTTTCAAATTCCTGTTCTTGTCTGTGGCCATATCACTCTGAATGTGCCTGACGTTATCAAATTCTCATTCCTACTAAGGCCTATAAGTCCTTATATGACTCATTTCTCTGGACTACTTCCTACTTAAGAGTATTTGCACATTCTGTTCCCTTTATTTAGAAAATCTTCCCCAGCTCAGTATTTTATCTGTGTTTTCTTCATTCCTTAGGTCACAGCATATAAAAGTCATTAATCAAAATAGCCTGTTTAATTATGTTTTTTAAATCAGACACCCTATGCTAATTGTTATTCTGAATGAGAGACACCTACCTATATTATCTTCAGAGCAAAGATCACAAATTGGTATTTATAAAATTATTTGTTTGTTTCATTTTATTCCTGAGTGTTACAGTCACTAGGGCCCATTTCAGTTCATATTTCACTTTAGATCTGTTGTGCCTATCATAATGCCTGTTGTAGAGTGAGTGTTCAATAGATATTTACTAAGTGAATAAGCTGGTTAATGATTAAATTATATATACTTTTATCTTAGTGATCTCTCTAATATTTTTTGCTTTTCTCCCTTTTATTTAGGGCTATAGAAATGAATGTAAATTATGTTTATTTGCTACTCATATAATAATAAAACGGAAAGTTTGAACGAAGTGATAGTGATACACTTTGAAATTGTGTAGACATTCTCTTACTTTTTAAATCAAACTGTTTGCACTTGTTAAAAATAATGATTGCCAGAAAAACTAAAAATAGTAATGAGAAAGTAAAAGTTTCCACTTTAACCTAACTTCTACCCCCTTAAAACAAACAAACAAAATAAAATCAAACAATAAAAAAACCCAAACAGAAAAAAACTACTGAGAATAGTTTGGTATATAATCTACTTTCATTTTATACATAGTATCTTTTAAATGTTGACCACATGTTCATAGGACAAGTACAGAATTTTTTTTTCTCCAATTAATCAAGTCAGACAAAAATCATTTGGTCTTTACTATTGTTTTTACTTGTTGAGTAATTGTAGGTATTCATATCATTATACAAGACATTTGAAACTAGGTGCAATGATATGCACCTATAGTTCTAGCTACTTGAGACACTTGAACCCAGGAGTTTGAGGTGGTAGTTCACTATGAGCCTGACTGTGAATAGCTACTACTTTCCAACCTGGGCAACATAGTGAGATCCTGTATCTACTTGAACTCTTTATTTTAAATAAATTCTATAGTGTGTTTGAACTATAAATATGAAATTTAAAATAAAGGACACTAATTCATGAGTTATAGTCTCCTATTTTATTTTATTTCATTTTATTTAATTTTTTGAGTTGGGGGGTTCTCACTTTGCCACCCAGACTGGAGTGCAGTGGTATAATCACAGCTTATTGCAGCATCATCCTTCTGGGCTCTGGCTATTCCCACACCCAAGTACTAGCTCTGACAGGTGTGCACCATCATGTCTGGCTAATTTTTATTTTTATTTTTTGTAGACTGATATTTCACTGTGTTGCCTAAGCTGGTCTCAAACTCCTGGATTCAAGCAATCCTTCCACTTTGGCATCCCAAAGTGCTGAGATTACAAACATGAGCCACCATGCCTTGCTTTCCAATTTTAGATAAAGGTGCTGTCATTCAAATGTTAATATTACAGAAAAGAATGGGAGGCTGGGATTATGACAATTCCTGAAATATATAAGCCTAGAGATAAGAAAGGAAGACAGTGGAATCTCAGAGGACTTCATATTGTTACTCTGTAATGTCATCTGTCTTTTAGTAGCAATTAGAGTTATAGTACTTTTTCTTGATATTTATTGGTACATTCAGAAATCATAGAGGTTGTAGTCGATGGGAATATCTGCATTGTTCTGGGATTGCCAGTTTGTGGAAAACATTTATCTTATGCGAGTCTTCAGAGACATTAGTTACTGGAACACTTTAAAAAATTGTACTAAATATTATTTGGTAACTTTGATATTTATAATTCAACAATTTTTGTGTTGAATTGATTTGAAGAGTATTTTGAATAACATTTTCTAATTAGTGATGTATTTCATGATAATTTTATTTTAGTGTATTTAATGAGAAAAATTTTTTAAATTAAAATCTCAATTTTATCCTACCTGTTCTAATTAAAACTACCCCTTGGCAATAAATTCTGCTTCTGATTTATCTATACCACAAGAGTAATTGTGGAAAATTGTGTTTGGGTCTTGTTTATGAAGGAGGATGAATACATAATTATTTTTAAGATTGCTTATTACTCATTATGCTTTATAGTAAAATTGTTTATTACTGTCCTCCAGCATCCTAAATATAATACACTCCTGAGAAGTGTGCTATACAAATGAGCTGAATAATGCCATAAGACACAGATATTGGTAAAGAATACAGCTAGATTAAAAATGCTAAAGGTAATCTTGGGAGTAAGTAGTCACTACATCTGAGAAATCTGTTTGTTTGTTTAATAGGGACCCTGTTTAATCTATAATTATAATGATCCTATTGAAATTTTTATTTCTTTTGAAAGAAATATTGATTCTGCTAATCTACAGATTCTGTACATTCTTTCTATTGTGCTATAGAGCATTTACAATATTATATACACGTCTAATTAGATAAAGTTACCTGTGGAAAACAAGTGGTAGTTTCTCATTCAACACCCTCCCATCCCCCCCAAATTAAATGGTGTGGTATCTTTGTTGAGTATTAGCTGTCAAGAGATATTTGTGCCACATATTAATTATCAAGATTACTGTTATACTATTATATGGTATAACTCATTTTAATACAAGTTTTCTTTAAGTGAAAAATTATAGTAATCTAGACCCTGAAATTTAAAAAGATTTTAACATATATAGGTAGTCTCCAACCATACGCACAAATCCTCTTAATATCAAGTATCACATATTGAATCTATTTATTGAATGCCAACTATAAGCTGGGTACATACATGTTGGAGATGCAAAAGTTCATATTCACATACATAATTAATTGGAATACTCTACAAGAGAAATCATAAAGAATGCACAAGGTACAGTGGTATCACATAGAACAGAATGATTAACTACCTTGTTGTGGGGTGCGGGTCAAGGAAATCTGTAGCTACATTTTAAAGTGAACAGGAATTTGGCAGGTGGCTTAAAACAAGAGGCATATACTACTTGTAAATGTAAAACATGCAATTAATCTCTTAGGTTTGAATTTCTCTAAATCTGTCAAAATCCTTTCTGCTACTCCAAGAGGGTTTTTCATTGTGTGTCTTTCTGCTCATTAATTGTGGTAGCATCAAGCTTCACTTACTTGTTGCAGTCAGAGGGCTCAAGGCTGCACAATTTTAGCTTGACACATTAAACTCACTGATTCAGATGTCAGAAATGCTCTGAGATGTTAACCTCATTTAAAAGGGTCACTTGGAAAGACAGCTTTTCCTAGTCAATATCTATGTGTTAACTTAGTATCCTCACATTTTTCTCTCACTCTGTATTTCTTTATGCTGTCATAGAGTAGCCCTGTGTTATAGCAATAGTGACTCATTTTTGTTTATACATATTAAATCACTAAACTATCTGTCCTGCTAAACTTTGAATCTAACCCCTCTCTCCATCAACCAAGAACAATGTCTGAGTCAGAGTAATGGAGGGATAATTTGTTTTTTTTCTGAACATACTTAGGAATAGGTGGCCTATATGCCTTTTGAAGTTCTTTGCTTTTTGTCATTCATGTCACAAGTTTATTTTTAAGTTTTTTTTTTTTTTTAGTTGACAAGTCAAAGTTTTTATATGTGTGGTGCACATGATGTTCTGAAATTAATGCATACGCTGTAGAATGGTGGAACTAAACTAATTAAAATATGCATTACCTCACATATTTATCTGTGATGAGGACACTTAAAGTCTACTATCTTAGAAATTTTCAAGTATACAATAATACATTATTATTAATTATAGGTACCTGGGAGTCTTAAACATATTTCACCTGTCTAATGGAAGTTTTGTACCCTTAATCAACATCTCCCCAATTGTTGATAAGATTTAAAATTTTTTTTTGCTTTTGTTGATTTATCTGTCTTTTTTGGAGACAGGGTCTTATTCCATTACCCAGGCTGTAGTGCAATGACACAAGCATAGCTCACTGCAGCCTTCAATTCCTGAGCTTAAGCGATCCTCCTTTCTCAGCCTCTCAAGTAGCTAGGACTGCAGGCATGTGCTACCATGATTTTTTTTTTTTTTTGCATTTTTTTTTGAGAGACGAAATCTCACTATGTTGCCCATGCTGATTTCAACCTCCTGGCCATAAGTGATCTTCCTGTCTCGACCTCCGAAAATATTGAGAATATAGATGTGAACCACCTGCCGGGTCTCTACTGAGGTTTAATGATTGAATTTTTTTATCCTCTGATGTTCGTTTTCTTATTGTGACAAGAAACATTTTATATTAACATTTATGTTTAAGATTTTTCCATCTATAGCATATTTGAGGGAATGGGCACAATGGAGTATAAAGAAATAACATGTTTTTTCCAAAAGTTATGTCTCAAATTTCACTTCTTTTCTTGAAAGATTTTGTGGAACTAATAATTGGATGTTAATCTGTTTCCTGTTTAATTGAACAGATAAAATATTGACAAATTACAATTACAGATCTGTCTTTCAGTTATCTGCAGTTGATGTGTTTTGAACTGATTTAACCTTCTTCTTTGTTCATTTTGTCATTATTGAGATTTTTCTAAAGCATCATTTGTAAAACAAAGTTAAATTATTTTAACACTATAAAATATAGCTAGAAAAATGTAAATTGAAAATCAGCTTTTAAACTTATTAGTGTAATCCTTTTATGAGGTTTCAGAATGATAGGACAGACACTTTGTAGACTGTTGTTTTAAATATATTCTTGTACATGATGGGGCTTCAGGGATATAACTACTCTACATCTAGGTGACTGTCAGTTTTGTTACAAGGGATTCCACTGTAATTACCTCTATGTATACTGGATTTCCTGACTCATATTTTAACATTAAGAGATAGTTGATGATGTGGCATATTATTAACTATGTCAATCTATTTTTTATTTTAAAATGTATTTCAAGAACCAAATAGCTTATCTTAGAATACACAAAGTCATATTTCTGTTATAGCAGAAAACCCAATTATGGTAAAAATAAATGATGAGTCATGTCACCATATGGAAATTTCAAGTGTGAATAACTGAATTCCTAGATTCAAGACAAGAGCTGTGGTATAGAGACCTGGTATCTTTAAAAGTTTTATTCTGTTTGTGTTATGGCTGATTTTTACATTTAAAAAAAAGTTTGAAATTTTATATAATAAAGACAGTTATTTTTACTACCAGTTTTAAGTGTTTTCTAGTCGTAGGAAGTAAAATAACTAGGTATTTAGCCATATAAAAATATAGCTCATCCGGTTGATGTTACTATTAAAATATTTGTTTACTACAGTTTTGGTTAAGTGTCAGTATTTGAACAAGTGTATTTAACTCTCCCAAACTCACCATTGAAATAAAATAAAGGGATAGTATAGGCTTAAACGTGTGAGGATAAACATTGTAGAGGAGAAGACAAAGTCAGATAAGGAATGCTAACAAAATTTTAGAGCTAGAAGAGTGATCACTGACTTCTAAGAGCAGAGAAAGCAAAAAGCTAACTGCTTGTACTGGGATAATATATAATAAATACATATCTTACTGGGAAATGATCATTTTTGTATCTCATAACTTTGGAAGATTTTAAAATTTGGAGCCACAAGACACTTTAAAAAGGGTTGTGTGAACCATAGGACTGGAGACATAAGAATTGGTTGAGAGCGTTTACAAGAAGTTCTAATCCCACATCCCTCCGTCACTAAATTCAGCCCCAGGATGAATCCGGAGATAGCAGGAGTTAAGAGGAATATGAAGCACTATTCTAAAATAGGAAACTCTTCTAGAATTAAATGAAATCTGTACTTTGAACAATGAGATAATGACAAACAGGATAAAAAGAAGAGAAGGACAAAAAGCAAAAATAGAAACAACTGAGACAATACAGGAAACAGAAGAAAACTTCAAAAAACTACTAAATTCCTTAGACATGAGATCTTTTGTATTTGAAACAAGATCAGAGTGTTATATAAAAGGACTATTCAGAGAGTGTATAAAAATTGATAACACAAACATTAAATAGAAGGGGAAAAATCAAATTAAGGATACTCTCCTAGAAAAGAAATGACAAAGAAATAAAAAATCGAAGAAAAAATAATAGGAAATTAGAAGATTAGTCTAGGAGTTTCAAAATAAAATAAGGTTTTTAAGAAGAAAGTAAATAAATAATGAAAAAACAATGAAAGGGAGGACATTTTTAAATATGTATTTTTGTGATTCTCATTACATATTTATATAAAGAATACAAATATTATTTAAATTACATGCATTTATGTATAATTTTTTTTTTTTTTCGAGTTGGAGTCTCACTCTGTCGCCCAGACTGGAGTGCGGTGGCTGCTCCCGGCCACTGCAGCCTTGACCTGCTGGGCTCCGGCGATCCTTCCGCCTCAGCCTTCCAAGTAGCCGGAATTACAGGCATGCGCTACCACGCCCGGCTGATTTTTTAAAATTTATTGTAGAGATGAGGTCTCGCTGCCCAGGTGGGTCTCGAACCCGTGGGCTGAGGCAATCCACTCACCTCAGGCTCCCAAAGGCGCGGGATTACAGGCTGAGCCACCGAACCTGGCTTGTGTATAATTTCTTATATCCAAAGGACAGAAAAGGCAAATTGAAAAGAATCACAAAGCATGAAGTATGGTGAAAGAAAAAGACATTGGTGAGGGATTTGGAAACATTAAAGAAATGATGTCAGAACTCCAGAGAGAAAGATAAATTTCAGTACATTGGAATAATAGTCAAAAAGGCAGTAGAATTTGTAATAGCGCTAGAAGCTAAAAACAGTGTGAAAAACTCAAAATTCTAAGAGATGACGATTTTCAAATTAGAATTATATATCTAAACTAACAATATGTATAAAGTAGGATAAGTAAATTCTTTTTTGTGTGTGTGTGTGTTGGAATCTCACTCCATTGCCCAGACTGGAGTGCAGTGGCTGCTCCCAGCCACCGGAGCCTCGACTTGCTGTGCTCTGGCGATCCTTCCACCTCTGCCTTCCAAGTAGCTGGAACTACAGGTGCGTGCTACCACGCCCGGCTAATTTTTGATTTATTGTAGAGATGAGGTCTCACCAAGTTGCCCAGGTGGGTCTCGAGCCCTCAGGCTCAGGCAATCCACTCTCCTTGGCCTCCCAAAGTGCTGGGATTACAGGCTGAGCCACCGAGCCTGGCGATAAGTAAATTCTTAAAAACTTGTTCTCTCATGTAATTTTTCTGAGGAAGCTACTGGAAGGAAGTATTCCAACAAAACAAAGAAGCAAGTAATGAAAGTAATATCTGGATTAAAAAAAAAAGGTAATTGAAAACAGAGGCAAGACAATTACCTGGATATCAGCAAAGCCCAGGCCAGGAGTTTAATCACTCCAAACAGGTGCAGGATGATGGAGGTATCCAAGAGTGATGTCTCCAGTGAAAACATGAAGCAGATGGATTGCCCAGTATGTTTGACCCTGTTGAAGTGATTGGCTTTTCCTTAGGAGAGCCAGAGAATGTGTGACTCCAGGGAAATCAAAAAGTTGTAAAAGGAAAAAAAAAAAATGTTGTCACAGTATACTACATTGCTTAGCTATGAGCAATATTCCCATTATCATAATAATGTTAGCGCTGAAACTTGGAACATTCTTTGGAACAGGGGGTCCTTTTTTCCTGTGTCCATTCTAGTCCATTTTTACCTACCTATTTATTTTGGGCCTCTGCAAACTTCAACAAACAATTGCAACTTCAAAATGAATAATTCATCTAGTTCATTGTATCTTGAATCGGCATATCTAAGAGCAAATATAATACTGTGCATTCATACAGAAGACTGGGAAGCCTTTTGTTCTTTTGCAAAAGAAGGAAAAAAATGTGAAGTGTCAAAAGATGTTTGGGCTAAATTATGTATATGTTGGGCACTTGATTCTTACAGTTAGGCTAGGGTATATATTTAAATGCAAAAACATACTACTAGGTTTCATTGTACTTTTTAGCATTTGATACATTCAAATAATATCATTTTGACTTTCAATTCATTATAAACAAATAGCATTCATTTTCTCCTTTAAAAAGGACAAATAGCTAACTACCTCAGTTGGATGCCATCAAGATATACAACTGTGTGGGACCAAATATTTGCACTATGTGGTCATGGTGACTTTCTGATAGGTAGTGGTTGTTTCAGACTGGATACATGACTGTGATTTATTATTTAACTATGGGCTGTGTTCATTACAGCAGGGAACCTCTCTTCCTGCAGCTCCTTTGAGATCTGTGACTGTCATAATACTTTGCACATTGGCTTGGACATCACTCTCAGTTGCAGGTTCCCTCTGAACTCCTCCAAAAGGGTTGAATTTCATAACCTCAATGGAACACACAGAGAATTCATGCCTAAGCTTATTGACTCTGATATCCAGTGTGTTCATAGGAGCATAAAACCATAGGCAGCTGTTCTTTTGGGTCCCAGTTGTCAGGTGGGAAATTACGAAGAGCTTCATGCTGCTCTAAATAATTAAAATTAATACTGGAAGAAAACCTTCTCAATTAGCAGCGGATTCCTTACAGATATGGAATATTAAACCAGTGTCTTAAGAGACAAAGTGTGCATTTGTGAGATACAAATATTTAAGCAGGAATAATTTTTAATCTGCCTAGACTATTCAACAAAATATATCAATTCAATAACTCTTAATAAAGAAACCAAGCATTCAGCAGGGTGTGTGTGTGTGTGTGTGTGTGTGTGTGTGTGTGTGTATGAGAGAGAGAGAGAGATCTTCATATTTATTACTTAGAGAAGCCAGAGAATCCAGCTTTTAATGTGAGTGCACCTTCCCTATTCTTCTGAGGTTTTTAATCCCCCAAAGGACCCTCTCTTCTCTCAATTATCTTAAAATCATTCATAGAGTAACTTTTAGAGGATAAGGGTAGGACAAAGGGGAGTCACACAAAATAACATCTTTTAAGAAGTATTGCAAAACAAAAACAGATTTAAAATTGAAATGAGTGTCAAAGACTATTGCAAGAATGTTTACTTTATGGAGCTTGAAGACACACACACACACACACACACACACACACACACACACACACACACACACAATAACTTGGGGGTATTGTATCTTAAGCATTCCTAACATTTCATACTCCAGACAAGTAGCATTAACGAGCATCCATGTCCAGTTCTCTGCTTCCCATATGATGAGAAAAGCATAACAGTGTGAAAGCCTGTAGCCAAGATAGAAGTAAGAATATAAACAAGCTCTATTTTTAGTTCTTGTACTCTCAGAGCTTTAGACTTTTATGTTTGTCCTTAGATAGTTGATATTTTGTTTTGTCATTATTTTAATTGTCTGCATCATCTTTAAAAGGCCTGTCAAAGATAGCTTGTCAAAATACATGACACTTGAATCATTAAGGAATCATATTATGATATCCAGATCTGAAAGTAGAAAGTGCATTTTAATGCTATCATTTGAGAATTTGGGTCAGCTCTCCTGGGAGCTCAGAATTTGATATTCATTTCCTTTCTCAGCCGCATTTTCTTCACTGAAAAGACAGTGCAGTGAAGCATATAGGACAGATGTTGTGTATGAGGAAGAAAACAGAAAACAAACACAACTGTGGGATAGGGTGCATTTGGGAGGAGATGTAATAGAATTCAATATGGTTATTTCTCCAGAACATCCCAGCCAAGGATAGCATCTATCCTCTAGGCCAGTGACCTTACTGCTAAAACTGCCTGCCTGAATATAATTTAAGTCAGTAAGAAATTGGTTTTTGGAAATAAACAAGGAACTCTGTAGTGTACAAAACCAATCCAAAACAAAACAAAACAAAAAGAAGCAAAGAGTCCAAGCTAGATTTACTATGTACTGATTGATTTTTATGTCAGGGACTGGGCAATTGGTCTTGAAGCTACTTTCTGGAAATCTTTTAAAAATAATGCATTGGTGCTAATTGTCACTGCCGTTAGTTGAATACATGCATTGCTAAAAAGGGTGTTCAAAAGACAGTGATAATAACTAGTAAATGAACTGTAAATTAGATCAGCTGATGGTTAAGAAAAGAAGAAATTGCTCTTTTCATCCGTGTGTGCTTGTTAAATGATGCTGGATGCAGAGAGCACCTGCCTGCTTTTTCCATTCCCCAGCCCTGCTGTGCTTTTGAAACCTATGGATAAGTTAAATATGTCCCGAACAGCCCGTGGAGTCCATTTCATCTTTATAAATGGGTGACGGGAGGGGAACCATACTCTTAAACAGGCAAGGAGACAAGGTAACTTAGCTAAGGAAGCAAAAACCAATTGGTGAATTAAAAAAAAAAAGATATTTTTGTTTTTGCTTTCTTCTTCTTTTGTGTGAGAACAAACTAAAGCTTTTTAAGACCAGATGATCTAATCTGCCTTCCCCATACTAGGCTTTGCTCCATCAATAATCAGTCTGACTCAGAATATGAAAATAGGGAGACTTAGAGAAATGAGCAAAACTAGTACCTGAAAACCCAGTACTTTGGGAGATTGAGGTGGAAGGATTGCTTGAGACCAGCCTAGACAACACTGCAAGACTTTGTTGCTGCAAAAGAGAAAAAAAAAGTTAGCTACGTGTGGTGGCGAGCACCTGTAGTCCCAGTTACATGGGAGGCTGAGGTGGGAGAAAAGCTGAATCCAAAGCTGTGGTGAGCTGTGATTGTGCCATTGTACTCCAGCCTGGGTGACAGAGTGAGACCTCGACTCAAAAAATAAAATAAAATAAAAGACTTTGAGAAATTCACTTTGGAAAGCTTGTACAACTTTTTAAAAACTAGTTAGAAGTTTGTGTCAATTCCAATGAGTTTAAAAAAATTTGTTGGGTCGATCATTTTGGGATTGTGTGTGTTTTAGAAAATACTTGAGAATCAAAGTTTCATGGGAGTGGTTATAAATCTGTTTCTTCTTCAGCTTTATAAGAGAAAGACAAGGAATATGAGTATGAGGGAGCAGAGGACTAGTGCAGACAGGGGCAGAGGTAAAACAGGAAAATGCCATTCACATGCACCAACATGAAGGCATGCTTCTCTATTGCCTGGAACACTTTCTCCCCACACACCTTCATACTGCTGTCTGTGTGACTGGAGCTACTGGATGCCAAGGAAGATCCACAGAAGTTATCGGCAGACACACAGATGTTATCTGGGTAGATATTGGAGAGAAGGAAAAAAGAAAAAGTCCGAAGTGGTGGTGTGTGTTAAATATGGTGGCGTATGTTAAATAAAGTGGTGGTGTATGTTAATAAGGGACATGGCAGAGCAGAGACAGAGGAGGAAGAAACAAAGGAAGAGGACTACAACAAATATTACAATTGAATAGCCTGAGAAAATGCTCTCATCTCTTAAAGGGTAATTCGGTAGAATCCATCTGTGGCTTTTTAACCATTGATCTACAAATAATAGAACTATTTATTCATGTATATACACTGAACTATATTTTATCAACCAGGCCTGTTTTGTGTACTTAACCCAATCCATCACCAAGTGGGAAAGAGTCTTCATAATCCAGATTATTAATGGAAATTCCTATTGCCTCCAGTCTCTGACTCTTTAATATATTACTGTCAAAATAATTTAGTACTCACATGTTCCAGTTTGCCAAAACTCCTGGTTTTGCCTGTCATCTCAGGTATGTATATACACCACTACTTCTACTCCTCAAAGGGTTCCATTTCAACAATATATTGCATGGTCCACTAATCATAGTGGATCCAGCCAATGTATTGCAAGCCAAAGCTGGCATCATATATCTGTAGTCCTGTCTCTGACACCTTCTTATCACTCTACTTGGCATTTAAATTTTCTTATGACGATTACATAGTTCATTCAGAACCTGAAGAGTTAATACGTGTTCAGAGTTGTTTATATTTTAAAAATAGATAAGGAAAGAACTACTTCAAGAGTGCCTACTACATACCAGGTTGCTTTTCAATCTGTGAAAAGTCTGATTCCTTGGTTAGGACTGCAGGGTTACCCAGAGTTGGACTGCTCAGGAATTTTGAGGGATTTGAGACCTGATCAAGAAAAAAAGATATGATCATGGAAGGCAGTACCACACAACAGGCTTTATTGGGCAGTACTTGGACAGGATTGCATGACAGAGAAAAGTCTCTCATAGCATGAGACCCTCCAGAAGCTTATGGCTATGGCCACCATCCATAAGGGGAGGAGGTCAAAGGAGCTCCCAGGAAGAGAGGATCAGAGAGATGACTTAGTGTCCAGGTGTTGTCACTAAGTAGTAATACTGGGGAGGGGATGGGGTGTCTCTGGGTCAGAGGGCTCTGCATGGCAGCAGAAGATTGGGATCTTCATAGCCCAGGGTTTATTTTATCTATTGCTTGTAGATATTGGGTGGGATTTTGAGGAGTACAAAAGGAGGCAGGCTCTAAGTGGCTGAAAATCTTTTTGTTTACACACACACAGTTGGATCTGTAAACATTTGAGTTTGGTTAACTGAAGGACTGGACTTCTCTGGGTCTGATATATGTTACAGAGACAATTCAAGCCACTTACAAATTATTACTGTGGCCTGAATGTTTATGTTTCTCCAAAACTCATATATTGGAAATTAACCTCCAAGGTGATAGTATTAAGTGGGGCTTTTGGGACGTGATTAGGTCATAAGGTCTCTACCCTTATGGGCTTGAGGTTATGAGTTTACCTTCTTCTGCTCTTCTGCCCCTTCCATCATGTGAGGACTCAACAACAAGGTGCCATCTTTGAAGCAGAGAGCAAACTCTCACCAATCACTGAATCTGGTAGTGCCTTACTCTTGGACTTCTCAGCCTCCAGAGCTTTGAGAAATAAATTTTGTTGTTTATAAATTACTCAGTCTAAGACATTTTGTTATAGTAGCCTGAATGGACTAACACAACTGTATTAACCCTCACAACAACAGGGAAAATAGCAAACACCTGAGCATATTCGAGTGGCTTTTGTGTATCAGTTAAACCTCTTCAACAGCTTCTACATAAGCCTGCCTGGTCTCCACAATTGGAGACCTACTGATTGTCACTCGCGATGTTAATATTTATTACATATTGCTTGTGTCTTTAATTTTTAAATTTACATGTATCAGTCTTTTTCTTTATAGGTTTTTTCTTTGTTTTTAGAGAGGGGATCTCGCTATACTACTCATACTGGAGTACAGTGACTATTCACAGGTGCGGTCATGGTGTACTATGGCCTTGAACTTTTGCCTCAAGTGATCCTCCCTCTTCACTCTCTCTGTATTTGGGAATATCTGGGACTGCAGGCTGCTGCACCTGGCTCTTTGTAGTTTCTATGCTTTTTTGTTTTGTTAGATGGACCTTCTCTAACTTGAACTATTACATTTTCTTTTAATGTATTCTTCCATTGTTTTTCTAACCATTTTCCCACTCACGTTTGACCTCTTACTCTATCTGAATGGATTTTTAAAAATTTATTTTAAAGATGTAGGGTACAAGTCAGGATTGGGTATATAAGTGGTCTACGAAGAGGTGAAGTTTGGTCTTCCATTGGAACTTACTTTGCCTGGAATGTGATCCTGCACCTTTATTGGTGTTGTGTCTCTCTCCCCCACACCCCCAGCAGTGTCACTTTACTATTTCTTTCCAAATAATTAATAATTATGGGATTATCCTCATTTAAAAAAAAATCATGTATCTGTTAGTTTGCTTCTAGACTTTCAGTTTTGTTTCATTAATCTGTTTATGCGTTATTGTACTAGTTACATGCATTAGTGTTATTTTCCCCTTTACTGTGCAATTTAATATCTGAAAGGTCATGTATTTTTTTTTGAGTTGGAGTCTTACTCTGTCGCCCAGACTGGAGTGCAGTGGCTGCTCCCGGCCACCGCAGCCTCGACCTGCTGGGCTCCGGTGATCCTTCCGCTTCAGCCTTCCGAGTAGCCAGAACTGCAGGCATGCGCTACCATGCCCGGCTGATTTTTTTTTGGTTTATTGTAGAGATGAGGTCTCGCTGCCCAGGTGGGTCTCGAACCCGCGGGCTCAGGCAATCCACTCACCTCAGCCTCCCAAAGACGCAGGATTACAGGCTGAGCCACCGAGCCTGGCTGAAAGGTCATGTTTAACCTTATTTTATTCAAAAAGTAGATATTCTTCATGGTGATTGTTAATATAGTTTTATAAGAATCTTCCTGTTATCCTAATTCCCCTCAGAACATATCATTTTTACTCCTAATTCCTTATAAGCTTGCTTTCGTATTCACAAGATTGATCTCTTGAAAGTCTCCATTAATGTCTTAATCCCTCTATGCAATTGCTTATTAACAACTTTACCAATATTTATAAATATTTTGTTGCATATTATAATACTAGAATAAATACATATCTATTCTCTCCCTGCAAACTTTAAAATTCTACAAAATCATAAGCTATTTAGATGATGGAATCTTCCTGGCTTATCTTTTTATTATTTATCTTGCCCAGCCTTTCATATAGTAAGCATTACATTGTCTTCTCCTAATATTAGAAGGAAACTTTGGGAAAGGTAGTTTGTGAATGTCTCATAAAATACTGAAGAATTTGAGGTAGGTGAGGTTGAATTCTAGAACATAAACTGGAAGAGATTGGTACACTATTTTCTGAAATGAAATTTTTTAAACTTTTTTTTATAGCAGCAGGTAGATTGGTACTCTTCAGGGAAGGTCTAACATAGTCAAAATTCAATTGTACTAGTACGTTTCCTGCAATACTTTGTAAGAAGTGTGGGAGACAAAATCTGTCTCTTGATTCAGAAGTTTAAATTAAGGTTCTGTTATAAAGTTAAAAATACTTGAAAAATTCTGAAAGCCTAGTCACCACTGCCATTGCATTAACAATTTTATTCAATTTGATTTTTATATAGGCTGAATTCCAGTGTTTAAATTTGTAATGTAGTGTAGGAATGTGCATGTTATGCCTGAGATACCCCTTCCTCCACCCTTCCTGCATGCACATGTGCACACTCATACACACACACACACACACACACACACACACACACACACACACACACACACACACACAATATTTGAACTATCAGAAAACAAATCAGAAATAAAAGATATGTCCTGACTTTGGAATCTGTTTTATTGTTTTGGATATTTTTATAGCTTACCCTCTGTGATTGTTTTCTCCATTTATAAAATTTATTTATATAGCACTTTGTTTAATAAAATGGAATTATGAAAACATTATATTTGTTGACAATATAGGAATTAGTTACAAGTATAAGGAAATGGGATAATCACTTGAACTAATATACTTAGATATCAGACATGTTCTTCTCCTGCTAAGAGTTTTTCTCACCAATCCTGCCAACCTCTCTGCTCCCCTCCTCCAATTCTTACCTGTCTTACAGGGGTCAGGATGTGTCAAACTCGTACACAGACATGGAACTTGTGGGGGCATGCTGGGATTTTTGATTCAGATATTCCCCAAGTTCTCTAGATTACTTAGTGGATCTGAAAAGAATTGTAACAGCAGATTAGACTTATCTTTGACATATGGAGTTTACTTGCTTGACATTTAAAATATTATGAAAAACTTTAGAGATTACTGTTTTTAAAAAAAATTTCTAAGAGTTATTGCAGCAGGCATGACTTTATATTTATGGGAGAAGTGGCGTTTTAGAATGGAATTACGGAGTTTTAAATAAAATAATATTTTAAATTGTTTTGGTCATTGTCTTAAAGTTCATGACATACATACATATATATTTAATATTCATACTTATATTTATCAAATTGATATGCAAGCTATACAAAATGGTATATTTCTTTATAATATCTCACCATATATCCATAATCTTGAATTATTCCTCTTTTGTAGGAATGTTTGCGCAGATAAAATGAAAGGCAAGTTAGAATCTTTGAATTTCATAAATCATACATATTATAGAGGATGCAAGTCTTTTTGGTATAATGTTGCTTTTTAATCTGTGCTAAACTCAACTCAATATAATTGGGAGTACTCACTTTCTAAGGGATGGAAATTAATACGTAAGAATTTATGTGAAAAAGTTATGTTCCCACGTTGTCTTGTGTAGTGGACACTGTAGCTGTCTCTTGAAAAACAAGTTCACCCCTCTTCTTTGTACAGCTTCCATTTGGTTTGAAGGATACAGACCAGTTACTGACATGCCACTGTGTGTCTACAGTGACTGGTTTTTGTAACAACCCAAGACTTGGTTGATTAACATATGACCTGCTGTTGACAAGAAGAACTGATTTAGGGGCATTTCCATCAGTGCAAACCTCAATTCTCTTATTCAGCAGTGGTGTGAGGAAGAGCGATCTCTTTTTCCCACTAGTCTAGAACTAGGCTCTCTTGATTACGAGACTGGAGCCTTTGGATCATGGAGTACTTGATTCTTTGATGATGATGCCGAGGTGGTCAGTCAGCTAACACCGAATCATACTTACATCTGGACTTCCCTGTATTACAATCTAGTAAATTCCTTAATGATTTGGCCAATTTGAGTTCGATTTTCATTTACTTGTGGCTGAAAGAAACACAATTGACAGACCTCATGTTATGGAAACACACTAATCAGGAGCCAAATTCTTATCTAAGCCCTTCATTTGCAAGCAATTTAACCTGAGACAGAGAAACTATTTCTAGCCAGGAGTGGTGGTACGCATCTATGGTCCTAGCAACTTGGGAGGCTGAGGTGGGAAGATCATTTGACCCCAGGAATTGGAGACTGCAGTGAGCTATGATAGCACCACTGCACTCCAGCCTGGGCAACAGCCTGTCACTGAAAAATAAAATAATGTAAAAAATTATAAATAAATTCTTTCTATATAAAAGGGGTAGATGAGATGACGTAAATGTCTCCCAGTTCTAGGTCTAAAATTCTAGAATCCTGTGATCCTAAATTAGTTTCTAAATAGAAAAAAATATGTGACTTTTACTTAATGATGAAGATCATTAGCTTCTTCTAGAGCTAGACTAGTCCCCCAGCCTCTTGTGAGAGAAAAAAACTACAGACCTAGGGAGCAGGAGGATAAGCCTGTGCACTCTTTGGGATATATTCAGATGGTACACATCAAAGTTTTATCTGGGAAGATATTAATATGAACCAAAAAGGCCACAGAACTCCCTTATTAATTACTTGAGCCTTGAGTTGTATCTCTTTAAACTCTTTTGCCCATAAATTCTGAAAATTATAATTTCTCAGTACTTCTGTTACTCAAACTTTCTCTCCTTTATATTTGACATATATATGCATGCATATGAATATGCCCATGTATTATTTTTACATGTTTAATGTCTTGAAATAGAAATTATCCAAAACTAACAATCAAAATATCACTATAAGTAGCATCTATTTTCACTTACGATTCAAAATAAAATATTTTGTTCATTTAAAAAATTTTATATATATATATATATATTTTTTTTTTCCCCAAAACTTCCAACTTGCATTTTTAAATTCAATCATGGATCAAGCACGTGTTCATGGACATATTTGCAAAGCAGGTATTTGGAAGTTAGAAAACAAAATACTCAAAGGTATGGCTAATGCTTTCTTTCTTGAGTCTTGAAGAGAATGAAACAATTCTAAATACTGCTCATCCTAAAAAATTATATATTTATTGCTTCCTTTTTTGAGTCACAAGATTTACTTTTATTTTAATAAATAAACACAAGGTTTTGTTGTGTTTTGTTTTTGTAATCATTATGAGTTTTTTTCATGTTGCTTAAAAGTGAAGACATGGAAAATGGCATGTCTACTATAAGATTTTTGTGTTTTTACAGATATTCAGGTAAAGTCCAATTTACCTTTGATCACTTAAGCTGTGAACAGATATCAGATAGCATGAAAGTTACCTAGATCAAATTTAGTCCTGTCATAAGACACGATCTAAGTATATTTTAGTGTTTTTATAACTATGAAGCTACAGTGTACAAATAATAAGATTATGATGATTATTTTATTCAGGAAGACTGAATTTTTTTAAGTCCTAACAACAGATTAGTTTTTAAAAGAATACTATGAAGTGGACAGTAGGTTATGGGAACACTGAAGCCTAAGGAAAAAGCAACTATGGCAAGTTGGGTGAGAAGAGGTGATTGGGTGTTATTTAAGGAATTTGCTTACATTCAATCCCATACAGATTTAGCTGAGTTGAGGTAAGAATAAACCTGGGAAAGAAGCTTTTGTTCCTGAGATGTTTTAATGGTCAATGATGAAGAAACATCTCAGAACATTATTGGCCAGTCATTTTGGTTTATAAGAAATAGAGATCTATTTGGTTATTAATCAGATTCTATAGATGGCCTGTTAATTTACAAAATATGTTTTTCCCTAAAGTTTGGATTGATAACTTTCCAAAAGTAGGCTGTGCTCCTGTAATCTGTGCTATTACTGGAAATGGGTATATTGCAGCCTGATGTAGAAGAGGGGCAGAAAGAACCCTGTATTCATACACTTCTCCAGAACATATTCATTTCGGTTTATTGCCCCCTTTCCAAAAGGCAGGTACTCCCTAAAACAGGTAAACCTGAAAGTCATAATGGACTTACCTTACTAAGAAATATTTTTCTCTCCAAATACTGTTTATGTAATTGACCTGCAAAATACAATGAAATTTATGTGGAAGAGAAAACAGTGGCACTGATTTTCTCAGAGCTTCCCTGGATGAAATGCTGGGATGGATGACTGAGGGGAGGCTTTGAGGGTACCAGCAGTGGAAGGAGAAGTCAGGTGGTTTTGCTCAGGTTCCTAGAAGCCTTTGAAACTGCTGAGAACTCACTCATGTATTTTGTTGATCCTTTCACAGGAGGGTGTGTGCTGATCAGATAGAGCTTTACCTATGTATGCCTTTCAAGTCTATCTGTATCTGCTGCCATGCCATTGAGGTTTAATTTAAATTTTGGATTCCCAATTCAAAGAAAACTAATACAATGTTTTACCATAGAAAGATATTTAAATGTCCAATAACAATAAGTTAAAAACTGGCAAATGTCTACTCTAAAGTTTAGCTAACTGCAATTCAGTACTTCCTGAACTAGAAACTTGATTGCTCTAATTAGCTAATGTAAAGCATATGTATGATAAAGTAAAACTACTTGCTTGGATGGTTTGCCTGCCAAGAAATGGAAACAGTTAAATAATTACTTAATCGGTGTAGATATAAATGAGATGATGAGAATGGAGACCTTGAAATAATATATCCTTTAGGATGAAATTGTTTTAGTAAATAGCAGTTCAAAAATCCATTTTGGTCTGCTCAAATCACTCTTTCAAAGACAATTATTTTATTTATCTAGTAAAACACTAGAAAATTATTAATTACATTTTCTGTCAAAGAGCAAAAATAATATCTAAAACAAGTATTTAGTGCTTACTGTGTGCATGCCTCTGCACCATTGCTTACAAGAGAAACACTAGGATGTCTGATACTGGTGTTCTTTGCCTTCCCGTGTGTATTGCCTTTAATCAGCTTGGCAGGATGAAGTGTTGCTTGTGGAAAGTAATTACAGGTTTTCGATGGAAATGACAGTGTAAAGCCAGATAGATGGTGTTTGTCATGCTGGAGAGTATACTGAAAGCATACACAAACTATGGACTCTCTGCAGAAAGACCCCTTCCGGAGATAATGATAGATCTGCTTTTGGGACTGATAGAATCAGAGAACAACCTTATAGGGGGTTTCACATTCTCCTCAGTCGAACAGCTGTGCTATCTAGTTAAGAAGATCAGAGAAGTTAAAAAGGAAGTGTTAAATAATAGGCAAACACTGCTGGGCACATGCTCTGAGATGGATTTGAATTTAAAGAAGTAATTATAAAAGGAAGAGTGGTACTGAAGTTTTGATTGCTTGGGAAAACAGTTCAAATACGGTATTGTCTCCAATTCTTTTTAGGGTCTACATGACAAAGCCATGTGGGTTCTAAGTAAAATTTGATCTTTAATTGAAGTAATAGATTTACACTGTGATTTAATTGACAGCACTAGAGAGCTGGCTGCTAATGGAAAAAGCTGTGCTTTGTGCAACTGTCTGTACTGCATATGAGATTGGTTCATGAGCAAGTGACTTCATTCACAATACTGTTGTTGTCACATACTTTATGTCATAGTGTGTGTCCTTGCAGAGAACTATATTTGGCTTGTTTTATTTCATTCCCTTAAGTTATGTCATTTTCATCACTCATTCATAAAAACGTGTCTTCAACAAATATTTATTTATTTAGTGCCTAATATATGTCAGATACTGATTTAGGTGCTAGACACAACAAACAAAAAATAATTGCTTACTCTTTGTTGTACTTAAGTGAGAATAACCTACCACAGACATACTTCAGTGAATGAGAAAATAGTACTGATTAGAAATGTAGAAAGAAAAATTACATTGTACAGTACCTGTAAACCAAGAGCAGAGACAGTGTAAGGAATATGTGATGGCTAACAGTATTAAATGAGGCGTTAATTCTGGCACTCATTCATTCAGAAAACAATTCATGAATTTCTGCTATTCGGTTGGTATTTTTCTAGGAACCGGGGTACAAGGGTTATCAAGGCAGGCAAGTTTTCTGACTGTACTTTTATATTTATCAGTTAAGGTAACTATACAGTAAACAAGCAAGAAAATAAAGAAAACATTTTGTGTAGCAAAAAAGTGCTCTGAAGATTGGAAATCTGAGCAACATAATTCTTAATTTATTGCTGGGGCAAGTTGCTTGGAATCTGATGGTCAGCGAAGGTCCTCTCATTGCCGTGAGAGGAACCTGTGTTGTAGGGAGCAGCCACTTGCAGGTGTGAAGATGCCATTTCAGGAAGGGGAGTGGTTGGTGCACAGGTTCTAAGGTCCAGAGAGCTTTTTGAGTTCCAGCACCAGGGCCACTATGACTGGAGCTTAATAGACAAGTGTGACTGTTTAAAACGAGGGCAGAGGTATAGCCAGGGGTCAGATGTATGGTCTGCCAGAAGAACATTCACAATGGATTACAATACTGAGCTTATTTTCTTCACTGGAAAAATTACATTCTCAATGTTAAGAAATTGAGAATACAGGTAAATAAAAGGAGGAAACCAAAACATATTCTTAATTATACACCCAGGTATAAATATTATTAACATTGTGATGCTTTTATTTCCATTTTTTTCTATCCGTATACACCCACGTGCAAATTTATACAGGCACAGATACATGTACGCATATATGCATGCAAACACATATAAAATTTTTATTCAGTTGGAGTTATATTCTTTACCTGTTTAAGTCAGTTATTTGCATTCATGTATTGAGAGTGTTTTCCAAGTATAAAAGTAAAGTTAAGTAAGTTGTAAGCTGGGCACAGTGGGGCACATGCAGTCCTAGCTGTTTGGAAGGCTAAGGTAGAAGGTTCACTTGAGGCCAAGAGTTCAAGGCTGTAGTATGCTATGATCATGCTTGTGAATAGTTATAGCCTGCGCAACATAGCAGGATCCCTCTGTCTGTAAAAGACATGATACTAATAAAATAGAAAATGTTATATAATATATAAAATATAAAACAATACTTAATAAATAATAACAGAAAATAGAATTTTAATGGCAACATCATATAAGTATACCAATATCTGTGGCTAATTTAGAATTCCATTTTTTTGGTACCACACATTTCAATCCTATAAATATTTCATATAAATATAAATATATGTCAAATTCCCAAAGTGGAACATATCAAAAGATATGTTACTATTATTTAAAAGCTCTGAATACAGCTTGCCAAATTATCCATCTGAAATTTTAAGCAGTAACTAACAATGTGTCTCTATCTCCTCTTCAACACTGGATATGATACTTTTTTAAACAACTAGGTTGATAGATAACATGGCATCTCACTTTTATCTTTCTATTTATTTATTTATTTTTTTGAATGAATATTTTATTTATGTATTAATTTTTATTTTAAAGATGTGGGGTGCAATTCAGGGTTAGATATACGAATGTGGATTATGCAGGTACCCTTGTTGATGAGGTGTGCCCCTCCCTTCCCTAGCAGTTTCCTTCAACTGCCAATCCCACCATTTACTTTTATTCTGTGGTTTTATTTAGGACAAACTGTAAGTTTGTTTTTATATAGTAGTGTTAGCTCTCTATTACTACATAATAAAAGACCCCAAATCAGAGTAGCTTAAAATAACATACATCCCCTATCTTATAGTTTCCATGGACCAGACATTTAGGAGAGTTTACCTGGTGATTCTTTCTCAGGGTCTCTTATGTATTTGCAGTTATCTGAGGCCTTGACTGGTACTGGAAATCCACTTTTTTTTCTTTTTAGCCAAGGTCTCACTCTGTCAGTGGCATGATCATGGTTTATCACAGCCTCAACCTCCTGGGCTCAGGCAATTCTTCCATCTCAGCCTTCCGAGTAGCTGGAACTACAGGCAGCACCAACACATTTGGCTAATTTTTTGATTTTTTGATTTTTTTTTTTGGTATAGATGGGGAGGTCTTGCTATACTGCCTACACTGGTCTTGAACCCCTGCATTCAAGCAGTCCTCCCACTTTGTCCTTTCAAAATGCTAGAATTACAAGCATAAGCCACCATGCTCAGCAGATTCACATTTAAGGTGGGTTTGCTCACATGGTTAGTGGCAGGAAACCTTGGTTCTCTGTTACCTGGGCTTCTTTCCATACTGCTTGACCATGGTAGATAGCTTCCCCAACAGTAAACAATTCAAGAGAGCATGAGGTGGAGTTCATTGTACATTTTATGACCTGTTATCTAAAGTTGCACTCTATCACTTCTACTTTATGCTATGCATTAGAAGTGAGTTGCTAAATTCAGCCCACTACTTGAAGAAAGGAGTATAAAACATTTGTAGACATATTTTAAGGCTACTAGAATAGTTTTTTTCCAATTTATCTTTGGCAAATTATAAGGCATTGACCATATTACTATAACAATTACTATTGGGTGACAAATATGACCGCCTCACTATCATGTATTCCAATTCTCTTGTTGTCAATATTATTTCTTTCTAAAATTTGGAATGTTACAATTTAGATTATATTCATGTTTTATATTCTGTCTGTCTTTTAGAGATTATATTGAGAGCAAAATCTTGTCATGATTTCTCTCTCATAAATTAACAAATTTGGGTTTCTGCTGAAATAAATTTTGACTCCTGTAAACTGGTTTTTAAATTTTTGTGTACTGTTTGGATTGTTAGTCCATCATCTACTCCCTAGAAGTATAAATATTATTTATTTCAAAATAGCCAAAATAGATTTTGGAAAGAAGAAAATGATTATTCATTTTACACTGTAATTAGCTGCTTTCCTGATCTAGCCATTTACCTTATTCCTGATGCTTCTTTATCTCGTTGGCTCTGATTAGTAACTATGTATCTAAAGCTCATTTTCTTTCAACTTCCAACAGTGATAACAAAAGAATCTACTATTTGTCATGCCCAAAAGAGAGAATAGGGCCAGGCGCAGTGGCTCACATCTGTAATCCTAGCCAAGGCAGAAGTACTTGAACTGAGGAGTTTGAGACCAGCCTGGGCAACATAGTGAGACCTTGTCTCTACAAAATTTAAAAAATTTGCCAGGTTTGGTGGCTACTTGGGAGACTAAGGATAAGGAATCACTTGAGTCCAGGAGGTTGAGGCCACAGTGAGCTGTGAATGCGCCACTGCACTCCAGTCTGGGTGACAGGGTTTTGAAACCTTGTCTGAAAAAAAAAAAAAAAGAGAGAGAGAGAGACTATATTTAATCAAAGTTGTGACATGATAATTATTGCTTTCTTAGTGGTGGTGGTGGTAGTGATAATAGTCTGAAAACCAAATCAGCAAATTGAAAATTAGTAAGCATGTGTGAATTTTGACCAGTTAGGATAGGATCATTTATGGAAGGTAGAAGATACATAAAATTACAATTATAAATTTTCCATATTAATGGAATCAGCATATTTTATGGGATAGAGAGTAGAAATAAAATGTGATAATGAGTCAAGAAACTTTGCTTATCCATTTACTGCATATAGGCAAGAAATAAGAGTAAAAACAAATAACTTGGGTCTTAAGATTGAATGGCTGGGTGAATAATGATATTTTGACTACTGAGGGGGGGGACACTCAAGAGGATCTGGTTTTCATAGAAAGCAGTGCTTAAGTTTCTACATGATGAAGTAAGTGGTGGTAGACTTTCTTGCTGTAGCTGTCCAACAGCAAGTGGATTTAAAAGATTGAGGCTTCTTAGAGAGAGGATGGCAGTTTTATTTAGGTGACAGTTGACATAAAAAAGTGACAGCAGAGGACTAATGTGCTTAAAACACTGTAGGGGAGAAAAAGGAAATAGAGCCAGTCTTAAGGGAACTATAACATTAAGATGTCTGATGCAGCAAGGGGAAGGCATTTGGATAAAGAAGTTGTTTGTAGTTAGATAAGGACTACAGCTCGAGAAAGATGATTGTGGAGAAAATTTAGTTGGTTATGAAATGGTAAATATTAGAGGAGTTAAGGAGGCCATAACGAAGTAAGTTAATCAATGAGTGAAACCCAAATAAGTGGTTAATAGGAGTTTAGTAATGGAAACATTAAAAGAGTCTATGATCAACTTCACCAGAATGGCCAAAATTTAAAGAAGACCCACAATGCAGATAGAAGAGAGGGACTAATGTGGAAGGGGGCTTTAAAAAAACATCTACAATGTCAAAAATTAGGCTAGGCATGTACTTAACCTTTGCACAGTTAAAAAAAAAAAGTTCCCTTCCTGGAAACTGGCAACAGCACCTACTGGCTAGGTTAAACTGTTTAACAGGTTTTTTTTTCGCTTCTGTGAACCCCACTAGCATTGCTTGAAAGTACCTAGGCCTCCAGGATGTTGCGGTTTGGCCCACTTGGAAAGTCCCAATGTGGTTTTACCCCATTTAAGCAAGCCCTGATAGCTAATGGGGGCCCCTTGCTGTGGGACTGTTATGTCCAGCGGGCAAGTGGCCGCCAGCCCGGCTCTTGACTAATAAATCTCTCCTTTTTATAACTTGTACTTTTGGTGTTGGTCTGTGAATTAAGTGCTCGGTCACTATTTCATTAGTATATGGAGAAGTGAGAATTTAAATATATTGAATATGGAGATATCTGTATTACAAGTGGATGTTTAAATAATTCTTTGGCAGTACCTACCCTGTGATCCAACAATTCCTTGAATATGCCCAACAGAAATTAGCGTATATGTCTACTAAAAGACATGTATTGTTATTCACAATAGTCCTTTACTGGAGGAAAAAAAAAAACGTAATGTCCTTCAACAAAATATTAGATAAATAAACTTTAGCATATGCATACATTGGAATACCGCATAGCAGTATACGAATGATAAGAATAGCCAAAAGTAATTTATGGTGACAGAAGTCAGAATAATAGTTACTTGTTCATGTTGTGGGATAGTTATTGACTCAAGAACCTGAAGATGTGTGGATAAGTACTAAAAACGTTTTAAATAAAATTAACAGACAGGACTCGGTGGCTCAGCCTATGATCCCGTGCCTTTGGGAGGCTGAGGTGAGTGGATTGCCTGAGCCTGCGGGTTCGAGACCCACGGGTTCGAGACCTCATCTCTACAATACATCAAAAAATTAGCTGGACGTGGTAGTGTGTGCCCGTAATTCTGGCTACTCGGAAGGCTGAGGCGGAAGGATCACTGTAGCCCAGCAGGTCGAGGCTGCGGTGGCCGGGAGCGGCCACTGCACTCCAGTCTGGGTGACAGAGTGAGACTCCAACTCAAAAAAAAAAAAAAAAATTAAAAAAGTCTGAAACAGCTAAGGAGGGAACAGTTTAAGAATGAGTGAGATGGTAAGCCAAATCATGGATTTACAAAGCTGGAATTAGAATATGGAAGCCAGAAAGGCAGAATATGGATGCAGAACTATGTAACAAAATAAGGCAATAGACTCTTGTTTGCTGTTTGTATCTTAAGTGTCTCAACTTCTAATGGTTATTACTGTTACTACGTAGAAAAACATTACTTGAGTGGTTTTAGAGGATTTTTATTTATGCTATTTCAGTAAAGTTTGTGTTGATTGTCGATAATATTGTTCATTTATTAAAACACGTTGATAATAAGAAAAATGATCTGGAGCTTGAAAAAATGCTGCGAAGGCAGAGGACAAAATATAAATGAAGGGATTAATTCTTTTCTGCCACTTTCTTCCTGATCTGTTATGCCTCAATCATCTTCGCAGAAATTGTTGACTAAGTACTTATGTTTTGGATGGATGTTAAACCAGGTACAAAGGATATAGAGTTGAAAGACAGTGTCTTTGCTTTAAGGAACTTATAGTCCCATGGGCGAGATTGTCTCATAAACAATTCTTATATCCATGGAAGCACATAGAAAAGTTTTCAAACTCTTGAGGTGAAGAGACCTATGAGAATTTCAGGTGGTGAGCAATGCAACATTACAGAGTATGAAGGAAATGGTGGGACATGTGACCAGAGAAGTAGGTGCAGGTCAGTAATGAAGGGTCTTGTGCTGCATTTCCCCCTGAGAAGCTTTCACTCTCGAGAGCGGACCCATCTGGATCTGAATTCTACGACTTGTCTGAAATGCATGAAAGAAGGAGGATAAGAATTGGCATTTTTGTAAATTGGCATTGGCAACTCTCAGGGGCGTATAGGTGAGAGGAAGATACTGAGGAGGGTTTTGCAGAAATTTAGGCAAGTGAAGGCAGCTTGAAAGGAAACGGTTCTGCAAATGGAGGAGAGGAGAGAGAGAGGAGAGGGACTATGGAGGCCCTGCTGAGTCACTGGATGTGAGCATGGAGGAAAAAAAAGATAACTTTTCTGGTGTGAATAATCAAATGGGCTCTAGCCTACCCCCCCCTCCCCAGAAAGGGAATATGGGAGGGGCATCCGCTTTCTGCTTAAAATCGCTTGCATTTCCTGTCAATTTTCTATGACATTTCATCTTCTGCCCCAGCTCTGGCCAGGGGAGCCACTGTCTTTTCAATTTCCTCTTGCCTGCCTCTCTTATAGATCTGGAACTCTGGATTAAAGCTTCCCAGACACGGTTTTCTTCTTTGTCTTTTTCTTGCCTTAAGCTAATTAGCAGGCTTTTTAGATTTACTGTCTTGGAAAGACTTTTGGTCACTGTGTTCTTTTTTTTTTTTTTTTTTTTTTTGAGTTGGAGTCTCACTCTGTCGCCCAGACTGGAGTGCAGTGGCCACTCCTGGCCACAGCAGCCTCGACTTGCTGGGCTCCGGCGATCCTTCCACCTCAGCCTTCCAAGTTGCCGGAACTACAGGCGCGAGCTACCACACCCGGCTAATTTTTGATTTATTGTAGAGATGAGGTCTCACCAAGTTGCCCAGGCGGGTCTCGAACCCGCGGGCTCAGGCAGTTCACTCATCTCAGCCTCCCAAGGCGCAGGATTACAGGCTGAGCCACCGAGCCCGGCTGGTCACTGTGTTCTATTCATCATTCTTAATTATGTTCTCTTATTTTTGGTCTGTGGTGTTTCTTCAAGTTCTCTTTCCATACTCACGTTCTCTAAAGCCCACTAGCTTTCCATACAAGACACCTTGTCCCATGTGGCTCAGACAGTTTCTCAATATTTTGAGCAACCATGGTCCACAGACCCCCAGCAATAAACTCTCCTTTTTGGATATTTCTGGTTTTGGTTGAAAAATAATAAGAGGTAAGGAGAAGAAAAAGTGACAATGTGTGGTTGGAGGGAGAGGAACTAGCTCCATTATGCCAATGCATTTTTGTAGTTAAATAAATATGAGTCAGTATATTTCAGGCTCTCTCCATGTTACCTTCATTAGATGTTTTATCCATTTTTTGCAAAAGAGTCTCTAGAAGTTAATTTTATATCCATGAAGTTTATGAACTTTCTCAATTAAAATATTTACTGAATATGTATAGAGATAATATGAAAACATTAAATCTTAGCCATTTACCATAGAATTCACTTGAAAAAAGACAAATTTTAACTGAAGTGCAATTATAACATTGTATTTCTTTGATTGATTTTAATCTTTCTAAATTCCAATTATATTTCACTAATACTTTTAGGTAAAAACAATAACAACAAACTTTAATGTCAAAAATATATTTTTCTTCTTCTGTCTACATAAAATATTTTAGTGACTTAGCTCACCAAAGTAATAAAATAATTCTTACTTATTAATTTGTTTTTGTTGTCCAACCAGGCATCTTGTGTGGAGTATTTTGAGAGTTGTAAAAGCTTTAGTTTCTTCAATTCAGTAGGACAGTCATATATTGATACCAATATGGGGAAAAGTCTGAGATGATGGTTATACAGAGTACATTTTGCACCAAATACTGCTGGCTAATGGGAAAAACAGACAAGTATACAATAGCACTACATAGTAAATGCATTATTATTTAATCAGATATTATAATTGAACTTAAGATAAATTGTCTTAAGATAAATTGTTAACAAATTATTCTGAGCTTTTTTTTCAGATTTGAATTTAATTTCAGTTGGTTCCGGGGCATAAATAATTGTGACACTTAAGAACGATATCATACTATCTGTATCAAAAAGTCATACCATCAGTAAATGAAAGATTAATAATCCAAAGAAAAGTGGACAAAGTATAAGACAAGACATTTTACACACACACATACACAAATACACAAACATATATATCAATAAATGCAAAAAGTGCTTATCTTCTTAGAGAAAACAAATACAAACACTGATATAGCTTTTTTACAAGCATATTTTTCACTGAAATTTAAATGCTATTTTTTAATTAAAAATCTTTTTTGGATTTTGATAGTTGTCTTGAATCTATTTGAATCTCAATTGATTTGCCAATTTTGAGGAGGCTAGATTCTGTATACATTTGTTGGAAGCGTGTAGCTGAATTTGGGAAAAAAAATGTATTTCAGAAGTAGTTTGTCCTGTGATTGAAATGGATATTTAGAACAAATCAAATACTTTCTGGTTTCAGCCTTCTTTAATGTAATATAGTTTTTATTACAGTTTATCTGGGAATGAAAAAAGGTCAAGTACATTTTTGTTAAGAATCAGTTGAAAAACCTTTTTTTAAGCACTAGACTTCTGATGGGAAGCACTGACCTACATTTAGTGTTTCATAAAATACTTCTTATGAGTTGATTTCTATAACCATTATGATTTCTACATGTAAATGACAGCAAACTCACAACCATTTTTTCACAGAATATTCCTCTAAACTAACTGAATAGTATTTTAAGAAGTACATTCTTATCTAAATCAAAAGAAGCACAAGTGTATTACAGCAGCAGTACCTATGAAGGAGTCTCTTCACTGATAAGGAATAGTACCCAACACTTGTAAATCTTGAGTCAAAACCTGGATTTCAAATAGACAAAGTGGTATATAATTATTATCTAAAGGCTAGGCAGTTTCTCTTTCCTCTTTCAAATTGGTTTATTGAATAAAAATGCATTTGTGGCTTTTTTCAAGGTAATTGAATGACTCCTGTAAGACTGTCTCTTTATAATCTTACACAAAATAGTGCATTAGATGTACACATACAAATAAATGTGCCATCTTGTAGATCAAGTAGATGATTTAATAAACTAGAATATATTTCCACCTAATTGTTTTATCATCATATAGACGGAGTTAAACCACTAAAATAAGTTACTAACAATATAGCTAAGAGATTCTCTATTACCTCTCACTTATCAGAATCAAATCCTGGATAAGGGGAAGGAAAATAAAGAGAATGATTGAAAATCAAAAATTTAATAAAGTATAATAAAATGGAAAATGAGCTGCAAATAATGGCAGGTGAGTGAAGAATAAGATATAATTTTAAGATAAATTTATCCAGTTAAATAATACTTTTGCATATGGTTCCATAGAGAAGATTAAATCAACTTCTGGATTATAGGGGTTGCCAAAAAATGCATACACATTTTAAGTATGACATTTGCTCAAAAGATGGCTTTAATCACATGAATGCTAGCATCACCAAGCAACAGGCAGGACAGTCAAAGAAAATGGTAGAAGCACGGTGGAGTGAATGTCATATTGCACATTACTACCGTAATTTAATTTAACTTCAAAAAGTAATACATAACATCTCTTAAAATGTGTATACATTTTTTGACACTCTCGTATATCTGTGAGTCTCCCAAATAAACCAAAGGGATCTGTTGGAAACGGAATTTGGAGATATCTTGAATGAAGTCCAAATGTGTTCTTTGTTAAAGGGGAAAAAACTATACAGAACTCCCCACAACCAAAAAGGATAAATTTTTAATATGCATGAGTTAGATTTGGCCCCAGAGAACTTACATCAAATATGATTGGGTTTGTATTGCTTTAGGAAAATTGTAAGGCAATATTTAGAAAAAATTATACAGGGAGATTTAGTATTTCAATTTGAGAAATAAGGGCTTTGGTTTTAATGAGCAGATGCTCAACTGAGGATTGAGAGACCTGATGCAATTAAAAGATGTTTTTAGGTGGGAAGAGATCATTCAACCATATCGCCTGTCAGATCTACCTTGGCCAGCTTTCTTTGTGACAGATGCAGTTAGATTTTCCTAAATCTATTCAGCCAGCCTTTCATTTGGCAACTGTTCCTCCAACAATAACTTATAAGACCTAGGTGTGGAAGAAGACTTTCTTTTTTAATATAGCAGAGATCTGATGTGTCACTTCAATGATAATAACATACCTGATATTAGGATGAACTCCAGTGACTTTTTAGGAGAGAAGATAGAGCCTGAAATTGGAAACAATGGGGAGATGGCTAGTTAGGGGAGTTTGCTATATCTTAGACATATATTTCACTCTGTAAGTATATATACTTAAATGTGATACAGAGAAATTAAGCTCTTTAAAATAAAGGTAAATATGTTTATTTTTAGTGTAAACAGTTGGCCATCAACGAGTGATTATCTTGGAAGACTCTAATTTTATTTGAAAAAAATTATAGATGAGGAAGCAGGTGTGTCTTAAGTAGGAAAGTGGAGCTTTGAGACAGCAAGTCATTTATTGGAAGCACAATTTGATTCAACCGATATTCTTTCCCTGGTCCATTCTTTTCCTTTTCTTTCTTCATTTCTCTTCAGGTCAGAGGCTGGCAGCATAATTAAAATTTGAATTATTTATGAAGAGCCATTAAAGTGGGTGGCTTGCAGATTAGTCAAAGACAGCAGAGCTGACACTAAGCTGCATTTCTTTTACTCTCTAACAATACATGATACCTCAACCATATGCCTTGAAAATAAGCATATGAAGTTAAAGCTTTTAAAAGAAAAATATATAAAACACTGTGACCATCTATGTTGAAGTAAATGTGAGTATCTATAGTCATCATAATGTACAAAAACAGATCTTTTGTGTGTGCATATATAAAGAAAAGGTGCTTTTCTGCCAGTAATTCATTAATATTGAAAAGAAATATAATTACCAAGGGGAACAATCTTTTTGTAGATATATAAAGATAAGACTAGAACTATAAATATCCACACATGGGTATCAATAAGCATGTGTTTTCTATTTGGACAGGGACATTGAAATGGTTCAGAAACATCTGTCACCAGCATGATGTGTTCAGAAGCAAAAGAAATGGAAATGGGTGTCTGTTTTCTCAAAAGCATTCAGATCTGTAAACATAAACATCCTCTTTTAAAAATCTGCCAATTAGAATGAATTTATGGGCCTACTGCAATTTTTGAAAACAGCGACAGCCTACATAATCATGTTAAACTAGAATATTTTCCAAATTTTCAGAGGGGAAAAAAAAGCTCATATTATGTGTTTATTTATAGCCTTATCTCAATCTTGAAGGAAAAAGAGGCATATTATGACATATTTCATTTTGCACAGAGATTGAGGTAAGCTTTTCTCTATTTTGCTTGCTATTCCCGTGTACATTTCATTCATTCCAGTTACAAGAAAAGTAAATATACCCTTGATTTCCCTGCCTTTTTTTTTTTTTTTACTTTCCATGAAATGGCCAGTAATGAGGGATAATAATAGTTCTGATTGGTACTAAAACTGAAAAACCATATATTCATGCCTTTATTTTTATCTTTATGTCTCCTTAAACATATCTCTAAGCAGAATATATTTCTACTTTGTTGAAATAATCACTGTTAGTCGGACGTGGTGGCTCACGCATATAATCCCAGCACTTTTAGAGGCCAAGGTGAGAGGATTGCTTGAGCCCATGGGTTCAAGACCGGCCTAGGCAATTTGATGAGACCTTGTCTCTACAATAAACCAAAAAACTAGCTGGACATGGTGATGCGTGCCTGTAGTTCTTGAAGACTGAGGCAGAAGGATCACCTAAGCCCAGCAAGTTGAGGTTGCAGTTGCCATGAGCATGCCACTGCACTCCAGTCTGGGTGACAGAGTGAGACTCCAACTCAAAAAAAAAAAAAGAAAAAGAAAAAGAAAAAGAAATAATCACTTTTTTTTCAAATTCGTATCTATTTCTAGTTTCAGAATAAGTTCTGTAGATAGAATTGTAGAAGCAGAAAAGTGTGAAACCTTTTCTCACCCATCATGAGGGTCATGGCCCACACTTCTATATCAAAAGACAGGTTAATAAGAGAAAAGCATAACAACTTTATTTACTCAAAGTTTTATATGACATGTTAGCCTTCAGAAATGAAAACCAAAGACCAGGGAAAGCTATCTGTTTTTGTGCTTAGATTCAATGAAGAATGGACCACCATGTAGAAATATGCATAGACAAAAGGGTATGTATGACCTAATGATAATAGACTGAGGGGGTAAACCCAGGAAGGCCTATCTATTCAGATACTCTTTTAACTCTCTGTATAGCATTTCTTCCTCCTGGGGATGGGACAACACTTCTCTGGAGTGAAGGTCTTTCAAAGGAGAAGGGAGAAGAGATACAGAAAATGACTTTTCTAGGTTTTATATCTAGCTTTGGGGTAGAAGGGTTCTGGTTTCTGTGACCCTCTTGGGGGAAGAGGAATTCTGGTTTCTATGACTTGCTTCAGTGGAGAAAGGGACAGAGAGAAAGGAGAATGGGAGAAGGTCGGAAAGACCTTGGTTGTGAGGCCCTTCCAGTTACCTTCAGTTTAAAGTACTCAATGCACCAAGGCACCATACTTCGGGATATTGTGTTCTGAGCCTTAGCAGGGTCAATCTTGTGTACTTTTTTAAGGGAAAAATATGAGAGTGAGTGTGTTTTGAGGTGGTCGCAATGCTTTAGAAATAACACCATTCATGTTTGGTTATTCAAGTTTAGGCTAAAGTTCTCCCTATTCATCTTGAGCCAAATGATCAAAGCATTCTTCTCAGAATGGTAATATATCTCTTCTTATTCTTGTGTTGTCTCCTTTATGTGAAATTTCCAATCTTCTCTGGAAAATTTTTACTTGTCAGTCGATGGATCTTGCATGATAAAATAATAATAATAATAGCAATAACAACAATAATAAACATTTACTGCTTCTTGTTATTTATCAGTTTGCAAATATCTGATGCTTTGTTGTCCTCAGAAGAAAAACTGGCAGCTCAGTTTTCACATTAACATTTGGAATCAGTGTTAACTCCAAATAAGCCATTCAGAAGGAGAGATGAACCTATTTTAATGCTTTGCATGCCAAAGTCATTGAAAGTAGTGCCAGTAAGGCATCAAGGCTTTACCAGAACCTAAATAGTCATTATTCAAATCTTTCCACTTAGAATGAAAATGTTGTATCCATTTCTGACATCCCCTTCTCTCCATAGGTGCTTATAATCTGATGTGATGTTATACTAGATTATAAATGGTAATAGTTGATTAGAAATGGTTAGGTAGAATACTACCCTTACATATAGGTGGAGTGACTACTTTTATAACCCCAGGAGTGCTTAAAAAGACAATATTTCTTTTTACCAATACATATCTCCTCATGGAATGATATCCCCAAGGAGACATCATTAGCCTAAAGGAAGCTGATTAAAATGGAAATACCATGGTAAAGGTCTGCACTTTAGATTGACCCCAGTTACACTCCACTTTGTGAGAAAAAAAAGAGAGTAGGATGAGAAGTTTGGAGATAATAGTCTTAGTACCTGCTGCTAAGGAGAGGAAAGGGTATATCACAATGCAGGATTTGCCTAAGTGTTTTCCAATATCACCCAGGTTCTTGGAGACACTCTTTAAAAAGTGTCCAATAAATTTTAGACACTTTATAATCTAATCTCTCGCACAAGCTCATGAAACTCTTGGATATGTAGAAGATATGGTAAGGTCCTATATTTAGGAAACCTGTTTTAGTTTGCTTACTTGTTTCACACATACAATAGCATTTGGAACAATTAATTCTTGGACACATCTTTAGAGATTTAGGAGTAGATGTTGAAAACAGACTTTGTCATTGAAGACTCTAAAATAAAATCCGTTTCTATCAGAGAAACATTTCAGAGAAAAAAAAAACAACCTCCAAACAAAGAAAGGTTAAGAAATTTGCCGAAGATCACACAACTATGATAATAATAAGTGTTCAAGTCAGTAGTTACACCAAATCTAAGCAATGGAGCTTGATAGTCTGGGCTCTTAACCATTGCTGTATGTGCAGTGAAGGGACATGTTCCTCTCAACCCACTTACATGAGCATGTAGCCTGACACAGGCCTAATTTTACAGTTCTTTGTTATTCCAATACCCCTGTTCCTGGATGGTTATAATGATGTCTTTCTACTTTCTTTACAACTCAGACAGCATATAGAGCTGAAAATAGTATTTGCTTAATAGATACTTGGTGGAAGAATTCTGATGATCATTTTACTCTACCTGCCAATCAGACCAAACACATGCCTCTAGAAACTGTGCTATTTTTGAATCAAAGTTATTGACTGAGTGGTTCTCAGAGCTGTTACCAAGTATGTTATTTTTCAGTAGGTCTTTAATGTAAAGGGCTAGTTGTATTCCTGTATTGTGGAAAGTTTCTAAAATACTCTAAATATCTATTCAGGTGATATTCATTAGCTGTTTGAAAATTAAGATGCAGGTATATACAGAGAGACCCTTTGGACTTTCCAGATTTGTAAAGAATATTCTGTCACTTCAGTTCCTTATTGTTCCTATTCATGAAGGAAGGTCATAGATCGGGAGCAAGTTGTAGAAAGTGCTTAAGTTAGGCTCAGTGACTGAAGAAGTCACATTCAAATCCGGACTCATAGGCTTAATAAATTAGTAACTTAACTTAATAACTTAATAACACAAAAATATTACAGGGAGGTTCACATACTGCTCACTAATAGTCTAAATACCAAGCGTACCATGAATGTTGCATGTATATTTTAAAAGGACACTGAAATATTTATAACTTAAAATAAAATTTAGAAACTAAATATTAACATTTTAACCTTATCACCACCTAAACTCTTTGGGTTGAAATCATATATAATGGTCCTTTCTTGGAAAGAAGATCTCAAAAGCACCTATCATGCTCTAAGTATCTATATCTATATATCTATGATCTATCTATGATCTATCATTTCTCACCTATCAATCCCATTATTTATTCAGAAATCAAGTATAGGATTTCATTTTTTAAGGAATTATTGCTTTCTTCTAATAAGCAGAAAACACACTTTCAACAGCATCATAATCAGATGAGTGATTATTGACCAAAAAAGGAGACTATCATCCTTGGAAGACAGGGGTATGATTAATATCTAAATATCTTGAAAAGAGCTTTCTTGGTGATATATTTCATTTTGCCATCCACAACGGCTTAGAGCGACACTCTCAGTTTTTAAACTAGAAATTCATGGTTTGCCAGAGGTATAGCAGTTATGAACTGGGAGGCTTTAGTTCTATAAACCCTGCTGACTCCATAAAGTTTATGTAAGGCTGCAGGGCTCAAATGGTGGGTCTGCCAGGACTGCTCAAGAAAAGAAGCTCTCTTTAAGGAAAACAATATGTGTAATTCTTGCCCATTGAGCTGGACAGTCTTACATGTTTTCAGACCGGCCAAGGAGCTATTTATTTGGCAAAAGTCACTGAAGCTTTTTATTCTGCCCTCTACTTGCGGCGAAGGAGTGACAAAAGAAGGGCTATAATGCAGAGAAGGAAGAGGCATTGTGAGGGTATACTCTTTAGGATGAAGAAATTGGATTTACTTTGGTCATAGAGCGGAGTGCTGGATTCCTGCCTCCTTAACTCTAGTCTCTTCAAATTTTATCTGTACCCACTTGTACCTCTTCCTCTCCAATCCCAGAAAAAGTGTACTTTCTTCTGCAAGAAGCTAATGGCTTTATCTGCTTCCAGGACCATTTGCCTCTCATCTCTTCCAACATTAGGGTCTCCCTCCACCAACAATCGTTGTTATTGTTTTATTTTATTTTCTTCCACTTTGCTGACTCCTGATGTAATACTTAAGAGTTTATAAATGCTCTAATCTCTCACATCTTTATAAGACAAAGTTAAAAATGAAATAAATATTATTAAACCCAATATTCTCCTTTAGCTAATATGTTCTTGTCTCTTACTTGTTAGGCAAACTTATGGCAGAGTTTTCCAGGTTTTCAGATTCCATAGGCAAGTATATTTTTAGAAGTGTGAGAACCAGTCCAGATTACTAACAATTACTAAATTTCACCAACTTAATTTCATAAAAAAGAGAATGTCAAAACACCACAAGAGGAAGAAGGAAATATTAATGACTATTTTGTTTGACAACCTGTTTTATGGTTTACATAGTGTTGGAGTGTAGAATTCTTATTCTCATTAACTCCTGAATTTCTTTCTTGTTTTCTCGTTGTTGCAACCTAGTGCCTGTATTAGGCATTACTACACTGGTTTTGAATAAAAAAAAAAGAGTCCGATTTAATTCAGTAGATTGAGTTGCCAGTTGTAAATGGAAATTATCTCAAGATGCATATGCATTTTTCCCTGAAAATAGATGATTGGCACCGAATATGTGTTTTCAGTGTCAAGACAGGGGTAATGTATATGATTAGTGGTAAAAATATAGAGTGCTATGGGCTTGGCACCAAAATCCTGTCTTGTATTCTGTGCCAGTCCCTTCGAGGAGCAAAGCTGACTAGAACTGATTTGCTCAGCAGAAATACCTTATGTAAGCTACCATACTGAGTCTCATAGAAGAAAGGGAAAATGAGCTATATTTTTGACTGAAACTCACAGGAGCTATATTTTTTCTTTGTAATGAAAAGTATTAAAATTTGACATACTTTTTAAAAAATGAAGATAATTTAGTATAATCTTGATAGGATTAGGAACAAAACAAAATACTTCCAAATTGTAATGATTCAAGTGAGATTCGTGCTACTACTCTCATTAGTGATGCCATCACTGATGAAATCTCAGCACATATGTTGGGTAAGGTATTTACTTTTTTGAAACTTGTGATAGTATATAATATTTCTAGTGATGGTTGTATAATTCAAAAAAGTTCCAAGTAAGTCAAACATTTTGTGAAATGTATCTCAAAATTTTTTGTTTCAAATTTTAAGTGTCTTATAGATTCAGATGATTTCAGTTCTTTGTGCTCTCCTTTTGTCAAAACAATATTATCATAATATCTTCAGATGGATGGTTTGATTGAAGGGTTTTCATCTTCAAGCTTTAATTTATAAATTAAAGTCTAAGTGGACAATAAACTCATTATGAAGATTCAAGTGTACTTTCAAAACTGTTCTCATGATTCTATATGGCTACTCTTTATTATTTCTTTGGTATAGACACTATATGGGTAAAATATCAGTGTATGTCTACATTTTCCTACACTCATATAGGTATACAATAATTACATACTCTATATAACCAGTATTATTCCATGGCCAAACATAATGTAATCTTTAGCAAAGTATATTAGACATTCTCACAGTGAATTGTGCAAGGTAAGAATAAATTTACACATTTATATATTCTTAGTACCTGGCAGCTTGAGTTGAATCATCCCACAACAACTTGAAGAAAAGATAAAACTCTGATCGTCAAACTTTAATTCCTATGCACTAGCACACACACACATTGGAAGACTGAACATGATTCTAAGTAATCCAGAATGAGTATTTTAGTAACTTGACTGAATGTATTAACTTAATTAAGGCATGAAAGTACTCAGCTGAAGGGCAGTGAGTTAGTAACTCAAGTGAAGAAAGAAGGGAGATCCTAGAAGAAAGTATTATCAAGTATCATCACTAGAGAGGGTATTTAGCCATTGGTCTTTGACGTTTAGGTCCCTGGGTAGATCAGTATATTCCAGTTGTTCCCATTAACTATTTGATTCATCTAAGGCTCCTAATTCTGATTCCATGCTCAAAAACAGTTTTCATTTCATCAAGAAGCTTTTAAAGAAATTCTGCCTGCAGGGAGATAAGGTATAGGGTATGCCAATCATGATAATCCAGGAATGAATTTTCTCTTAAATAATTGACAATTTTAGACCTGGCATGGTGGCTCATTTGCTAAACAAATGTTCCAAACCTTTCATTTCTAGCTCAAATTGTCACCTTCAGATTGGTCTCTCTCAACTATCCCCGTCCCTCCCCCCAGTCTTATCACTATACTCATTTCCTTCAATGTGTTTTTCTCATATCTGTCAGAATTTCAGCATTTTGGAAGGCCAAGATGGGAAGATTGCTTGAGCCCAGGAGTTTTAGACCAGTCTGGGCAACATAGTGAGACTTTGTCTCTACCAAAAAAAAAAAAAAAAGCTAGGTGTGTTGACACTTGGGAGGCTGAGGTGGAAGAATTTCCTGAGCCCAGCAGGCAATACAGTGAGCCATGATTATGCCACTACACTCCAGCTTGGGCAACAGAGTGAAACCCTAACCAAAATAATAATAATAACAATGATCACTATTATTATTGACAGTTTTATGTCATACCAGAGTCTTACAAACTGGATTAATAAAACAATCAGTTCTGCTATTGGGACTCGTTTTATTCTGTACTCTGGGGCTACATCAAAGAACATGCAAGTTGCATGTCCTCTAAAAGCTTATTTGAGAGTAGTGAAACAGACAAGATACGTTTGCACTGGGAAAAACACATTGAAGGAAATGAACACAGTGATAAGACAGAGTATAGGGGGATGGCATGGTATAGTTGGGAAGGGCCAGTCTGAAGGTGACATTTAAGCTAGAAATGAAAGGGTTGGAACATTTGTTTAGCAAGTGAGAGGAGAGCAGTTTTCCAAGCAGAGAAATCAAATGTTTCTGAGCAGGCAAGAGTTTTAGTATAGAAAGGAGGCTAGGATAAGGTGATGCTGAATAGCTAGGGAAAAATAAGACCAAAAAGTAGATCAGAGAGAGTTTGGATTTTTTTCTAAGTGAAATAAATTGTTGGTTTTATATCTATGCTTGAGAGATGTCCACTCCAAAAGTACCGATGAAAGCAGACTCTCAATTTGTAAAGCGGAAAGCCTGACTCTGGAATGTGATTAATTAAAGAAGGTAATGAGCTCTACCTATAACATCTTTTGAAGCCAGTTTTTCTCAAACCTCTACATACCGACTTTCCCTACATATACTATAGCAGAGAAATGAATAACAGCAAAAGATATATATCAATGATGTTACATAAAATGTCATACTTTTGATAATTATTTCTTCAAAGCATACGACTGACCTCATATTGCTGGCTCAGAAAATGATATGCTTATTTAGGCAAAGGAAGCCACACAACCTAAAGGGACATAATGCTTTTATTGCCTGGTCTTAAACACATTCCCTTCTCCTAGCACTAGGAGTTTCAACCAAAAAGACAAACTAGGAGTAGAAATAATAGGGCAACACGTAAAATCTGCTAATAGTAATGATGGGTGATGATTGATATCTTAATTAATTTGTAGTAAGCATTACAAAATGTGTATGTACAAGGGGGAACCCCTCCAAATTGAAATTTATTTATAAAAACTTGTATATTCTTACGTGTTTAAACTTCAGTCACCTTCAAAGTACTCTATATTTGTTGCAATACACTTATTGAGACACTCCACTGCTCAAAACAATTTTGAACTCATCAGTTTTGATGTGTTTTAGTGCTTCTGCCATTTCCCTCCCTCCTGTACCACATCTTCCATGTAGGCTAAACGTTTCCCTTGGAGGAGTTTTTTCATCCATGAGTACAAATAAAGTCACTCAGGATGTGATCAGGTGAATAGGGAGGGTGGGACACAGAGGTCATGCCGTTTTTGGTCAAAAACTGTTGAACACTCAGAGTGTTGTAAGCAGACACACTTGTAAATCACCCATCATGATATGGGCAAATGCAAATGTGTTGACTGTTCAAAAAAAATTTACCAAAGCTAAATGCAGCTTCCCACAACAACACTAGCTGGTACACTAATGCTAATGGGTTCCTAGAACATTTACTTAGTTGGGGAAGCCTGTAATACAAGGGACCCTCCCTCCAAAAAATAATTCTGATTCTTTGAGTCACCCCTCTTATATCAAATGATCATATTGTACACCTTGGATGTATATGATTTTTATTTTTCAATTATATTTCAGTAAAGCTGGAAGACAAAAGTAATAAGGCACAACAAATGAAAGTTTAAAGAAAATCAATAAAAGTTATATGAAAACA